>NC_050575.1:370139035-370266233 GCF_011100635.1 Trichosurus vulpecula | reverse complement strand
CTTAAGTTACTTTTATTACAATTAATCATTATATTAATTTTCCTAATATAGAGCAATCCTTGCAAATACAGGCAAATTATATTTTGTGATACACACTTCTGTAATTTTTAAAAGTTTCTATAATTCTTGAATCATATTCATTATCAATATTGGTCTAGCCTATCAACCTCAAATATGTTTAGGTTGTTTTGGGAGATACAATTTTTTTTTGTTAAGACTGCTTTTACTGTATATCAACATTTTGGCATGTAGTCTCATCTTTCAGACCTTACTAGCTCTGTGATGCTGGGCAAGTCATTTAACTTCTGTTTACCTTAGATTGCTTGCTTGGAAAATTGAATTAATAATAGTGCCTATCTTGCAAGGTTGTTGTGAGGATCAAATGAGTTATTTATAAAGCACTTAGCACAATGCCTGGCATACTAGTGCTATATAAATGCTTATTTTCTCCTCTTTCTTATCATTATAGTTCTCTTTTACAGTTATAATTGTTTTTTATGTTTTGTTTATTAACTCACTCATGTTAAGGGATGCTAGCTTCAGATCTCCATTAGGTCTACATCTTTCTTTTTTTTTTTTGAAGGGGGGTAGGCAGGGCAGTTGGGGTTAAGTGACTTGCCCAAGGTCACACATCTAGTAAGTGTGTTGAGTGTTTGAGGCCAGATTGAATTCAGGGTCCTCCTGACTCCAGGGCCAGTGCTCTACTCACTGTGAGCTGCCTCTATATCTTTTCTGTGCTTTGAAATGATTTTCCTCTGATTCCTTCTGACTTCATAGTAATCTTGAGTTATTTAAATTGATATTTCTTTACAGCTGAAGACTTGCTTCCTATTCAAATTCTGTTTTGGAAATTTTGAAATTCTGAAATTTAATTGCTACCACAGCTTGGGGTTTAGAGTGTGCCCATTTATAGGTAGGGAGAGCTTTAGTAGTAATAATGTGGATCTACTCAATCTCACTTGTTTACTGTTTTCTTGAAAAAAAGTAGGGCAGTTTTAAAAATTGTTTGCTTGTTTTATCATTATTATTTCCTGAGGTATAGAATCTGGCCTCTTTTTTAATTTACTAAGTTCTGGTAGAGCCATAGCTTTTTAAGTTATCTCTTCACATCCTACTTTCAAGGATGTTTTTTTAATAGAATACATGTATTCTCTAGAGTTATTATTTTTTATGTCTTAGTTGTCATTTTTTCTCATTCTGAATTTTGTTCCAAATTTGTCATTTGAATTTTATGATCCTCTATTACTTTGGAGAGATTTTACTTCATGATGGTAAGCTGTCTCCTCTGATGTTATCTCCTTTAATCCTGCTTATAAGAGCTCTGATTTCAGCTTTAATCTGAGCTCTCTCAAGTACAAATTGGGTTTGAGGGACAGCTGGCTCCCATCCAGAATAAATTCTGTGAAACAGGATGGGCTGTATTTCTAGTTCAGTTTCCTTCCATCTTGGAAGCCTATTCCCCACTAGCCTTTGTGTCTTCTTCCCATTGTATCCTCTTTCCTTTTAATACATAGGCAGAATCAATGGAGGTAACCTTGCACAGGGAACAGAGGACTAGACTTGGAGTCAGGAAGATATAATAAGTCCAAATCCTGTCTCAGACATTTACTACTTGTATGACCATGAGAACAGTGATAAAACCACTCAGCATCATTTCTCTAATCTATAAATTGGGCATAATAATAGTATAATAACTCATAGGATTGTTGTGAGAATAAAATGGGATATTTCAGACATAAGCACTTTGCAAACCCTAAATGTTGCATAAATGTGAATTACTGATATTTTCTTCTGATTTTTGTAGCTAAGGAAGTTTCAAACTGTTGTGTCACAATGAGGAAACTTGACAAGGACACCGCTACCCTCCCCATCATACACCAGAACTCAAGTTTGCACAACTGTTTGTACTGACCATGAATGGCAAGTAGGGTAGGCTATGATTGGGGATGCACACAAGAATTGTAAAGTGTTTCTTCAATCTGATTTTATGAGACTTTTTCATTGTTTACTGTTTTTGTTTTTTTTTCTCATATGAATTCATCTTTAAAGGTTATAAATTTAAGACATGTTTCTTTTTTAAAATTTTTCTTAATTTTTTTGTTAAATTTTAAGTTCCAAATTTCACACACACACACACACACACACACACACACACAGAGGTATATATGTGTGTATATAGATATAGACATAGATATAGATATATGTGAAATCACGCTATGCATATTTCTATTGTCAGTTCTTTTTCTGGAGGTGGACAGCATCTTCCTTCATAGGTCCTTTGTGGTTGATTTAAGTATTTATAACCCTCAAAAAAGCTTAATCATTCACAGGTATTCTTCAAACAATATTGCTGCTACTGTATATAATGTTCTCTTTTTTTGGTCATTTCAGCCTTCATTGTTTCATGCAAGTCTTTCCATGTCTTTTTTTCCTAAAATCAACCTGCTTGTCATTTCTTACAGCACAGTAGTATTCCATCATACTCATATACCACAATTTGTTTAGCCATTTCCCAATTGATGGACATCCCCTCAATTTCTAGTTCTTTGCCACCACAAAGAGAGCTGCTACAAATATTTTAGAACAAATAGGATTTTTTTTACCTTTTTCTCTGATCACCTTGGGAAACAACATAATAGTGGTATTGCCAGGTCAAAGGATATACACAGTTTTATAACTTTGGACATAATTCCAAATTGCTGTCCAAAATGGTTGGATCAATTCACAGTTCCACCAACAGTTTATTAGTGCCACATTTTTTTTCCACTTCTCCTCTGACATTTGTCATTTCCCCCTACAATCATTTTAGCTGATCTTAGGTTTGAGATGATATCCCGGTTTCATTTTTCTAATCAATAATGATTTAGATACGAACTGATGCTGAGTGAAGTAAGCGGAACCAGGAGAACAATATACACAGCAACAGACACAGTGTGCAATGACTAATTTTGATGGACTTAGCCCTTCTTGGCAATGCAAGGATCTAGAACAATTACAAAGAACTATGATGGAAAATGCCATCTACACCCAGAGAAAGAACTATGGAGTCTGAATTCAGAGTGAAGCAGACTATTTTCTTTCATTTTTGTTTTGTTTTGTTTTTTTCTTTCTCACGGTTTTTCTCATTCATTATAATTATTCTATACAACATGACTAATGTGACAATATGTTAATAGGAATGTACATGCAGAGCCTATATCAGATTGCAGGCCATCTTGGGGAGGGAGGAGGAGAATATTTAAAACTTATGGAAGAGAATGTTGAAAACTAAAAGTAAATAAACTAATTTTTAAAAGGTAAAAAAAAATACTGATTTAGAACATTTTTATATGTCTATATATAGCTTTTGAGTTCATGCAAAAAATTTCTTATTCATATCCTTTAACCATTTATCATTTGGGGAATAACTCATATGCTTCTAAATTTGACAAAGTTCTCTATATACTTGAGATATAAAACCTTTATCCAAGAAATTGTCTGTAAAATTTTCCCTGATTTTCTACTTCCTTCTAATGTTGTCTATAGTACTTTTATTTGAAAAAAAACCTTTTAATTTAAAGTAATCAAAATCATCCATTTATATCTCACAATGCTCTCTGTCTCTTGTCTATTTGCAAATTCTTCTCCTATCTATAAGTTCTGATAGATAACATGTTATATGTTGTTTTTTTTTCCTAATTTACTTATGATATCTCCCTTTATATCTAGGTCATGTATCCATTTTGACCTTATCTTCATAAATGGTACCTTTCTCTGTTTTATTGATATACATATTTTGAAGTTTAAAAAAATTCCTCAGATTACTGGCTTTGCTGTATCCTTTATGTTTCGCATATTGTTTCATTATTATCATTCTCTTTAATATAATTATTTATTGTTTCAATGACTTGCTCATTATCCCATTTATTCTTTAATATTGTTTAGCCTCTAAATTTTTAATGTTGCCATTACCTCTTATTAAATATAATTTCATTGCATTGTGATCTGAAAATTAATATTTAACATTTCTGCTTTTCTGCATTTAATTATCAAGGGTTTTTGTTCTAACATATGTCAGTTTTTTTAAAGGTACCATGTACTGATGAGGAAAAGGTATTTTCCTTTCTCTCCAGATATCTTGAATATCTAGCTTATCTAAAATTCTATTCATCTCTTTGACTTCTTTCTTATTTATATTTTGGTTAGACTTATCTAGTTCTGAGAGGAGAAGGCTGAAGTTCCCGATTATAATATTTTTTACTATCTAATTCCACCTGTAATTCATTTAGCTTTTCCTTTAAAAGTTTGAATGTTAAAACACAATTCATATAGGGTTAATATTGATATTATTTCATAATCTTTGGTACCTTTTAACATAAGATAGTTTCCCTTTTTATCTCTTTTAATTAAATCTATCTTAGTTTTAACTTTGTCTGAGATAATGATTCCTACCCCTGATTTTTTTGCATCAACTGAAGTATAACGAATTCTGCTCTAGTCCTTATGTTACTCTATGTGTATCTCTCATTTTTAAATGTTTCTTGTAAACAACATTTTGTCAGATTCTGGTTTTTAATCCTGCTACCCATTTCATTTTTATGGGTCATATTTCCTTCTTCAAAGGTATTTCTTTTTTTTTTTTTTGCAGGGGGAGGGAGGTTGTTGTTTTTGATTGCAGAAGTAGATGGAAAACAACTACTACAACATTCCCCCCAGATCATGTGACATTTTGTCACCCTTCAGTCTTTCAGTCATGTCTGACTTTTCAGGACCCCACTGACTATCCATAGGGCTTTCTTGGCAAATATACTGGAGCGACACACCACTTCTTTCTCCAATATGTTCTCATTCTAAAGCTAAGAAACTGAGTCAAATAGGAGTTGAGTTACTTGCCCAGAGTCACACAACAATTGCCTAAGGCCAGATTTGAACTTAAATCTTCCTGACTTTAGGCCCGGCGCTCTGTCTACTGCACACTTAGCTGCCCCCATCTTAGAAGCAGAAAACCTTAAATTATATAGATGAGTGGGCAGGGGAAGAAAGCCAAGAGATTCCAAGTGATCCATTCATGCTCACACAACAAGTACCATACCTGGTTTAAAACAGAGGTTTTCTGCTTCTAAGATGAGCAATCTTTATATTACATTCTGTCAAATCTTTGTAATAGAGATTAAATTAGATGCTGAATGGGGACAGTCTTCAATTTGTTAACTGTATAGGCAGTGTTTGTTGGAAAATATCCATACTAATTTGTTGAATAGACTCTAATTAGGCTATTCTCTAAATTATTATATTAATGTTTCATATATTATATTAATGTTTAATATTATATTAACATTTCATGTAATGTTTCAAATAATTTCATATAAAATAATTTAAATAAAAATATGTCTCCTTCTTAGTTCAATGCTTTTTCACATGTCATACCAGCATGACATTCAAACTAATTTTGCATTAATATTTTAACAAAAATAGCTTTCTTTGTATTGAAAATGAATAAAATGTGATTATGCAATTAAAAGATAATAAAATAAAAAGTCTCACCTGGAATTTCAAAATTGTATAGTTCATAATTGATATTAGAAGGGCCCTCACAAGCTATTTAGACCAAGTCATACCTAAAATATTTCTTTTTTCAATATGTTTGGACTGTTACAATAGCTTTCTGATTGGTCTCCTTTGATCTTCCACACATCCTCCAAAGTTATTTTCCTAAAACATAGATGAATCTATGCTGTGTTGTCCCCATCAACAAGTTGAGATGATTCCCTACTACCTTCAGGTTACATTTAAGTCCTTTTTTTTTTGCATGCAAAGTTCTTCACAATCTGATCCATTCCTACCTTCCCCATCTTATTACGTTTACTTACCTACATGCATGCTATCACACTCAGTGATCTAGCTACATGTTTTTTCACTGATTGTACTCCACTCCTGTATGGCGTACTCTCACACCCTCCAGCTCTTAAAATTGCTAGATTCCTTTAAGCTTTACTCAAGTATCATCTCTTCCAGGAGGCCTTTATTTTATTTTGTCAGCTGCTAATACCATCCCCCTTGGTATGTTCTGAGTTCATTATGAGGACAAGGATTATTCTAGCTTTTTATTTGCATTTCAAATTCTTATTGTAGTGTTTTATATATAGTAAGCACCTAATAAATGATCTTTGGTTTATTGACAGTAAGTGGCAGAGATAGGATTTGAATGCAAGTCCTGGGACTCCAAGTTTGGCATTCTTTCCATGGTTCATACTACTTCCTTGATAGCCACATTTTCCCTGTGATGTGTTAAATGTGAAACTGAGTTGTTTTCATCATTATTTAAGATCACAGGATTTTAGCTCTGGAAGGAATCTTGGAATTCATCTAGTCCAACACCCTCATTTTAGAGATGAGGAAACTGAAGCCTGAAAGACCTAGCACAGTGCATATTTTGCCAGATTTGAAGGCAAACATATGCCTCCTTTCAACTCTCTCAAATCTAAAATATCCTCTATGCAGCTGACAAATTTATTTTCCTAAATTATAAATATGTTTCTTTAATAAGTCACTTAAACTTCCTAAGCCTTGGTTTCCTAATCTGTAAAAGAAAATAATATTTTTTGCACATACCTCATAGGTTTGTTGTGAGGCTCAAATAAAATAATGTATGTCAAGTACTTAGCAAATCTTACAGTGCTAAAGATATGTTTATTATTGTCGCAACAATGAAAGTGACAATGGTAATTAAAGTGATGGTGACACTAAGGATGTCATGAAATCCAGTCACACAAGTTATCAAGTAGTAGAATGCTAATTCAACAAACATCAGATGCTCTGATTCTGAATCAAATGTTTTTACCATTTCATTAAATACTGTGCATAGTGTTAATTCTTTTTACTTTGGTCCAAAATTCTTCTGATCCTTCTTTATCCTACATGTAATGCACACTTAGACTACCTGGAAGAGAGTTGGTGCATCGCACCTATGGATTACAAGCCTCAAAGGGCTCTAATGCCAAGTATTTTTGGAAAATGAGATGCTCTCTTCTCAAGGCCTCAGATTCCTCCTTGGTAAAATGAATGGATTACACTAGATAAATTCAAATGTCTTTCCCTTACAAACATTTCTTTATTTGTGTGAAAAATGTTTTGCAGTTGTGTTCTATAGTTTACTGTTAATGTATTTTTGCTTAATGGGAAGATCTTTCCCATCCATTAATAGGTCCATGTGACCTGCTTAAGTCACATGGATGCTTAAGTCACATGAAGCCTGTGGTGGGAAGAGCTTGCTGAATGGGTGGAAGACGAAGGGTGAAGCAGAGCTAAGAGGAAGTGAGGTCAGAGCAGTTAGAGCAGTGGGAGAGAGAGGAAGCAGGCAAGGAGACAGCTAGGATTGTTTGTGGGAAGGTGGCAGCGGGGAGGCTTTGGGATGGCGTTGCTTCCTGCAGTGAAAATATGTATTAACTTCTTTGTTGCTATGATGGATTTGGCTTTCTGGTTTGGGGATTGGGCTTTCTGGTGTTTGAATAAATGTTTTGCTTCTGCCTTCTATATGGAGAGTCTGTTATATTTTGTGATTCAGAACTATGCAAGCATATTCATAGTCACCGTTCAGTGCTGTGGATATTGCCTTGGTGATACACATAGTTCCTAGGTTTGTCTTGGCAGGTAGATTCCAAGTATTTGTATTGCCTATAGTTATTCTAAATTAAATTCATCTTTCTATCTCTTGTGGTTGAACATTGTTGGTAATATACAGAAATGCTGATGATATGTAGGGGTTTGTTTTATATCCTGTAACTTTTCTAAAGTTGTTAATTATTTCAACTAGTTTTTTTCAGTAGTTTCTTTAGGATTTTCAAAGTATGCCATCATATCATATGCAAAGAGTGATAATTTTGTTTTCTCATTTTCTATACTAATTCCTTCTTTTTATTTTCTTCTCTTACTGCTATAACTAGCATTTCAAGTATAATATTGAATGATAGTGTTGATAATAGGCATCCTTGCTTTATCTTTTATCTCACTGCAAAGGCTGATAGCTTATCCTCATTACAGATAATGCTGATGGTTTTAGAGAGAGAGACTACTTATCATTTTAAGGAAAACTCTGTTTATTCTTAATCATTCTAATATTTAATAGGAATGAGAGTTGTATTTTGTCAAAAGTATTTCTACATCTACTGAGATAATCATATGATTTCTGGTTTTGATATTCATATGGTCAATTTTGCTGATATTTTTCCTACTATTGAACAGCTCTGAATTCCTGGCATAAATCCCACCTGGTCATAGTGCATGATCTTAGTGATATATTAGCATAATCTTTTTTTGCTAGTGTTTGATTTAAAAATTTTTAATCAAAATTATATAGGGAAAGTAGCCTATAGTTTTCTGTCTTTGTTTTTGCTCTTCTTGGTTTAGGTATCAGCACTATATTTTTGTCGTAAAATAAATTTGGTAGGATTCTTTCTTGGCCTATTTTTTCCCCCAAATAGCTTACATAGAATTGGAATTAATTGTTCTTTAAATGGTAACATTCACTTGTGAATCCATCTGACCTTGAAGATTTTTTTTTCCTTAAGGAGCTCCTTTATGACTTGTTCATTGTCTTTTTGTAAGATGTCATCATCTAAATATTCTTTCTCTTTTGTTAATCTGAGCAATTTATACTTATATAAATATTCATCCATTTCACTTAAGTTGTTAGATGTATTGGCATATAATTAGGCAAAAAAGCTCCTAATAAATACTTTAATTGCCCCTTCATTAATGGAGAACTCACCTTTTCAATTTTTGATAGTGTTAATTTGGTTTTCTTCTTTTTTAATCAAATTAACCAAAGGTTTGTCTATTTTATTGGTTTCTTCATAAAACCAGCTCTTAGTTTTAGTTAGTAGTTTAATGGTTTTCTTATGTTCAATTTCATTCAATCTCCCCTTAGATTTTAAGGATTTCCAATTTGGTGTTTAATAAGAGATTTTTAATATATTCTTTTTCAAGGCTATTTCTTTTTTGTTTGTGTGTTTTCATTTTTGTTTTGTTTCATGCCCAGTTCATTGATCTGCTCTCAATTTTATTGATGTAAATGAAACAGAAATTTTCTCCTAAATACTGTTTTAGCTACATCCCATAAATTTTGTTATATGGTCTCGTTGTTGTCATTCTCTTTAATGAAATGATTATTTCTATGATTTATTCTTTTACCTAAGCATTCTTTAGGATTAGATTGTTTAGTTTCTAATTAATATTTAACTTATCTTTTATAGCCCTTTATTAAATATAATTTTATTGTATTATGGGGGCAGAGCCAAGAAGGAGGCTGGAAAGCAGGGACTTGCTTAAGCTTTCCACCAGGTCCCTCCAAACACCTGTAAAAAATGGCTCTGAACAAATTCTAGAGCTTCAGAACCCACAAAATAGCAGAGGGAAACAGCAGAGGTCTCCAGCCCAGGACAGCCTGGACGGTCACTAAGAAGGGTCTATTGCACAGTGCTGGGAGTGGATCACAGCCCAGTGTGGGCCATTCCAGGACAAACCAGACCAGGAGTTGACCACAGTAGGCCTTAGGGCCATGAATCATTGAGCTGTGGCAGCTGCCATACTTCTCAACCCACAAACACCAAAGACCACAGAGCAGGTTAGTGGGTAAACTGCTAGATTGGGTTAGAGAGCTGTGTGGCCACCTGCCCTGGGGGTGGCAGAGGTGGTGTGGTGGTGAACCTCCAGTGTCAGCTGCTTCAGGAGTACCTGGCTCACACAGTGGGAGGAATCAAGTGGCAGACCAGAGCAGGAGTGCAGGGCTTGAATCGGGATCGCAATCCTGGTTGGCAGTTCTCAGGGGAGTAGGAGTGCTGCTGTGGCAGAGCGTGCAGTGACAGCGGAGTAGAAGTAGCTCTGAAAACAGCAGTGCAGCCCCTAAATCTTGGGACAAAACACTCTCTACACTACAAGCAGTCATACCCTGACAAAAAGCTCAAAGGTCAAATAGTTGGCTGGGAACATGGCCAGGCAATGAAAAAGGATGCAGACTCGGACTCAGACTCAGACTCTAAAATCTTTTTTGGTGACAAAGAAGATCAAAACATACAGCCAGAAGAAGTCAACAAAGTCAAAGAGCCTACGCCAAAAGCCTCCAAGAAAAATATAAATTGGTCTGAAGCCATGGAAGAGCTCAAAAGGCATTTAGAAAAGCAAGTAAGAGAAGTAGAGGAAAAATTGGGAAGAGAAATGAGAATGATGCAAGAAAACCATGAAAAACAAGTCAACAACTTGCTAAAGGAGACCAAAAAAAAAATACAGAAGAAAATAACACCTTAAAAAATAGACTAATCCAAATGGCAAAAGAGCTTCAAAAAGCCAATGAGAAGAATGCCTTAAAAGGCAGAATTAGTCAAATGGAAAAGGAGGTTCAAAAGACCACTGAAGAAAATACCACCTTAAAAATTAGATTGGAGCAAGTGGAAGCTAATGACTTGATGAGAAATCAAGATAATATAAAACAGAACCAAAGGAATGAAAAAATGGAAGACAATGTGAAATATCTCATTGGAAAAACCAATGACCTGGAAAATAGATCCAGGAGAGAGAATTTAAAAATTATTGGACTACAGGAAAGCCATGATCAAAACAATAGCCTAGACATCATTTTTCAAGAAATTATCCAGGAAAACTGCCCTGATATTCTAGAAGCAGAGGGTAAAATACAAATTGAAAGAATCCACCGATTGCCTCTTGAAAAAGATCCCAAAAAGAAAACTCCTAGGAATATTGTTGCCAGATTCCAGAGTTCCCAGGTCAAGGAGAAAATACTGCAAGCAGCCAGAAAGAAACAATTTGAGTAATGTGGAAACACAATCAGGATAATACGAGATCTAGCAGCTTCTACATTAAGGGAATTGAAGGGCTTGGAATATGATATTCCAGAGATCAATGGAGCTAAGATTAAAATCAAGAATCACCTACCTAAGAACACTGAGTATAATGCTCCAAGGCAAAATATGGATTGTCAATAAAATAGAGGACTTTCAAGCTTTCTCAGTGAAAAGACCAGAGCTGAATAGAAAATGTGACTTTCGAACACAAGAATCAAGAGATGCATGAAAAGGTAAACAAGAAAGAGAAATCATAAGGGACTTACTAAAGTGGAACTGTTTTGTTTACATTCCTACAAGGAAAGATGATGTGTGTAATTCATGAGACCTTTCTCAGTATTAGGGTAGTTGAAGGCAATATACATTATATGTATATATATAGACAGAGGGCACAGGGTGAGTTGAATAGGAAGGGGCAATATCTAAAAAATTAAATTAAATTAAGGGATGAGAGAGGAATACATTGAGAGAGGGAGAAAGGGAGAGAGAGAATGGGGTAAATTATCTCATGTAAAAGTGAAAAGAAAAAACAGTTCTGTCGGAAGGGAAGTGGGGGCAGGTGAAGGGGAATGAGTGAATCTTGCTCTCATCAGATTTGCCCTGAGGAAGGAATAACATACACACTCAATCAGGTATCTTACCCCACATGAAAATAGGGGGAAGGGGATAAAAAAGCAGGGATGATAGAAGGGAGGGTAGATAGGGGGAGGAGGTAATCAAAAGCAAACACTTTTGAAAAGGGACAAGGTCAAGGGAGAAAACTGAATAAACAGGGACAGGATAGGATCAGGGGAAATATAGTTAGTCTTTCACAAAACGAGTGTTGTGGAAGTATTTTACATAATGATACATGTGTAGCCTATGTTGAATCACTTGCCTTCTCAGGGAGGGTGGGTGGGAAGGGAAGAGGGGAGAGAATTTGGAACTCAAAGTTTTAAAAGCAGATGCTCAAAAAAAAGTTCGTTTTGCATGCAACTGGGAAATAAGATATATGGGGAATGGAGAATAGAAATCTATCCTGCCTACAAGAATTTAAGGGGAAAGGGGATGGGGAGGGGAGTGGGGGGACAGAAGGGAGGGCTGACTGGAGAGTGGGGCAATCATAATATATGCCATCTTGAAGTGGGGTGAGGATAGAAAAAGGGAGAAAATTTGTAACTCAAAATCTCGTGGAAATCAATGTTGAAAACTAAAATATTAAGTAACAAAGTAATTGTTAAGAGAAAAAAACAAAAAATATTGCATTATGATCTGAAAAGGATGCATTTAATATTTCTGCCTTTCTGCATTTCATTGTGAGTTTTTGTGCTCTGATACATCATTAATTTTGCCATGTACCACTGAAAAAGAGGCATATTCCTTTCTATTCCCATTCAATTTTCTTTAGAGGTCTATCATGACCTACTTTTCTAAAATTCTATTCTTCTCCTTAATTTCTTTCTTGTTTTTTTTTGTTAGATTCATCTAGTTCTGAGAGTAAAAAGTTGAGGTGCCCCAGTAATATTCTTATTGTCTATTTCCTCCTGTAACTCATTTAACTTTTACTTTTAAGAATCTGGATGCTGAACCATTTTGTGCATATATGTTTATTATTTATATTACCTCATTGTCTATGGCTCCTTTTAAAAAGTGGAGTTTTCCTGCTTATCTCTTTTAATTATATCTATTTTTTCTTTTGTTTTGTCTAAAATCGTAATTGCTACCACTGTTTTTATTACTTCAACTAAAGCAAAATAGATTCTGCTCCAGCACCTTACTTTTACTCTGTGTGTTTTTCTCTGCTGCAAGCATGTTTCTTGTAAACAATATATTGTTGGATTCTGGTTTTTAATCTACTTGGCTCTTCACTTCCATTTTGTGGCTGGATTCACTCATTCACATTCACAGTTATAATTACTAACAGTATTTCCCTTCATGTCATTTTTCTACATTTATCCTCTCTCTCTTCTTTCTCCCTGTCCATCCTCCTTCCCTGCTACTTCACTGTAGGGCAAGATAGACTTCCATACTCAAGTGAGTATATATGTTATTTCCTCTTTGAGCCAGTTCTGATGACAATAAGGTTAAAGCTTTACTCACTAGCACACAATTTTCCACTCTCATGTACAAGCGCTTCCCTTTGCGCACCTTTTTGTGAGATGATTTATCCCACTGTACCTCTCTTTTCCCCTTTCTCCTCATTCAACCCTCTTTCTTATCCTTTAATTTAATTTCTTTGGATGTCATTCCATCATGATTAACTCACAGCCAGTCCTCTGTCCATGTAGACTCCTTCTAATTGCCCTAATAACGAGAAAGTTCTTAGGAATTACAAGTGTCATTTTCCCATGTAGTAATGTAAACAATTCAATCTTTTTGATTCCCTTGTGATTTCTCTCTCCAGTCTACTTTTTTTTAATGGTTCTCTTGATTCTTGGATTTGAAACTTAAAATTTCTATTCAGCTCTAGTCTTTTCATCAGGAATGCTTCATGGTTCTCTATTTTACTGAATATCCATTTTTTCCCCTGAAAGATTATGCTCAGCTTTGCTGAGTAGGTGATTCTTGGTAGTAATCCTAGCTCCTTCCCCTATCTGAATGGAATGTCATATTCCAAGCCCTCCAATCCTTTAATGTAGAAACTGCTAAATCTTGTGTGATACTGACTTTAACTCCATAATATTTTAATTATTTCTTTTAGACTGCTTATACTACTTTTTCCTTAACCTGGGAGCTCCAGAATTTGACTGTAACATTTCTGGGAATTTTCATTTTGAAATCTCTTTCAGTAGGTGTTCAGTGGATTTTTATTTTACCTTCTGCTTCTGGGATATTAGAGCAGTTTTCTTTGATGACTTCTTGAAAAATGATTTGTAGGATCTTTTTTGATCATGGTTTCATAATTTTTAAACTATCTCTCTACAATCTATTTTCCACATCAGTTTCTTTTCCAATGATGTATTTTACATTTTCTTCTATTTTTTTGTTCTTTTGATTTTTTTCTTTTTATGTTTCATGGAATTCTAAGCTTCTTTGCCCAACTCTAGATTTAAAGCTTTTTTTTTTCATTGAGCTTTTCCACCTCTTTTTTCATTTGGCCAATTCTACATTTTGAGGAGTGTTTTTGTTCAGTTAATTTTTGTACATCTTTTTTTTCCCATGTGGACAATTCACCTTTTTAAGGATATCTCCTCTTCAGTGGATTTGTGTGTGTGTGTGTGTGTGTACATATGCATATATATATATACATGTATGTGTGTGTATGCATGTATGTATATATGTATATGTGTAAGTATATATGCATATACATATATGTGTGTGTGTGTGTATCCATTTGTCCTATTCTGTTTTTTAAGGTGTGATTTTCTTCAATATTATTTTGTGCACTTGCCAATATGTTGAATTTTTTTCATGATATCCTTATATCACTGTCATTTCTTTTCTCAGTTTTTTTTCCTCTACTAATCTTATCTGTTTTTTAAAATCCTTCTTGAGCTCTTCCAGGAATTCTTTTTCAGGTCTGTGACCAATTCACATTTTTCACTGATGCTTTGCATGTAGCTGGTCTGAATTTGCATCTTGATCTTCTGTCACCATAGTAATTTCCTATATTCAAATTATCTTTTGCTGTTGTTTGCTCATTTTTTAGCCTACTTCTTGACTTACAAACTTCATGTAAAATTGGACTTTACTCCTCTAGTGGGTGGGGCACTGTCCCAACTTTCAGGTTTTTCATGTCGCTGTTTTCATAGCTAGTCTGCCTATCTGTAAGTTTTCATTTCTTTCATGCTGGTATTATCTGAGAAGAGGCTTAGTTGCTGTTCTCCTGGCCTGTGCTCTGGTCTGTGAGTGACAACAAGCACTCTTCTCCATCCTGCAACTATGACCAGGGTCCCAGCTCCCCTGAAATTGCAAGTGCTAGTATGCTAGTGTTCCTTCTTACCTTGAGACTGTGACCTAGAATGGTATATGGATAATACAACAGGGCCAACAAAGGATCCCTTGTAACCTCCTTCTGACCATTTGTCTAACCTCCTTACCATCTTTGCCCTGAGAATTCTGAAAGTTGTCACTGCTGCCACCCCCAAGGTCTGCTGCTGGCTGGCAGGGTCACAGCCTGAGCTGCACTCATGTAGTCAACTACCACCTCAGTGAGACGGACCTTTCCCACAGATTCCTCCTCCTAAGTTGTTGTGGGCTGGAAAATTGTTTCATCTTGACGTTACATTAGTTCTTCCACTCAGAATTTGATTTAAGGCATTTCTTTAAAGTTGTTTCAAGGGGAACTAGGGAGAACTCAAGTGATACTCTGGCTTTACTCTGGCATTTTCATTCTACCCACCAGGAAGATTTTTCATTCAGTCAGTCAATATATATTTATATGTGTCTACCGTGTGCTGGTCTAGTGCTACACACTGTAGATATTAAGAAAGACGAAAGGAAAAAAGTCCCTGCTATGAAGAAGCTGACAGTCTAATGGAAGACACATTATGAAATCAACTATGTAGATAAGGATAAAATTGGGATAGTTTTAAAGGGAAAGCACAGAGATTAAGGAGGACCGAGAAAGGCTGCTTACAGAATATGGGACTTTAGCTAAGACTTAAAGGAAGCCAGGGGAAGCCAAGAGGCAGGGATGAAGAAAGAGATCAGGCATGAGCAACAGACATTAAAAATTCTCCTTGAGGAAGTGAATGTCATGTTCAAGGAAAAGCAAGAAGCTCACTGTCACTACATTGCAGAGCACATGAAGGGGAGTAAAGTTTAAAGAAACTAGAAAGACAGAAAAGGGTCAGATTGTAAAGGACTTAAAGAGCCAAACAGAGAGTTTATATTTGATCCTGGAGGTAATTAGAAGCCCTTGGAGTTTACTGACTAGGGAATTGACATATCCAGACCTGTGCTTTAGAAAGATGAATTTGACAGCTAAATGAAGGGTGGTTTGGAATGGCAAGAGACATGAGTTACAGAAGACAAAGCAGGGGGCTACTGCAATAGTTTATCATGATATAATAAAGATATGGACCAACGTGGTGGCAGTCTCAGAGAAAAGAACATGTATATGAGAAATGTTATGAAGGAAGAAATGGCAATACTTGACAACTAATAGGAAATGGTATGGTGAGAGAGAATGAGGAGTCCATGATGACATCTGGGTTGTGAGCCTGAATGACAGGGAGGGTATTAAGGGACTTAGGGGAAAAAGTGATTGGAAGATGGGGCTAATTAATTAATTTTTGGATATTTTGAGTCTAAGATGCCTGTGAGATATAAGTTCAAGACATCCAGTAGATAAAGATATAAGATTGGGAGAGGTCAAGAGACAAGTTAGGGCTGGACAAATAGATATGCGAATCATCTGCTTAGGGAGGTTCACTGGATCCATGTAAGTTGATGAAATCACAAGTGAAATAGCCTAGAGAGAGAAGAAGGTTCAGGACAGACCCTTGGGGGACACCCATGGTTACGTGGCATGACCTGAATGAAGATTCAACAAAAGAGACTGAGAGTGATGAGACAGGGTGGAGGAAAACCAGAAGGTATCTGGCAGAGGCAGGACTTAGAACCAGGTTTCCTTGGCTTGAAGAGAAGCTATTAAAAATAAACAAGTCAACAAGTATACAAGAAAACAAATGAATGAATGGATGGATGGATGAATGATTGAATGAATGAATGGGTAAATAAATAGCAACAACTACCATTTACGTCGTTTGTAAAATATTTTGCCAGCTAATTCATTTAGTAATCACAACAACCCTATGAGATAGGTGCTATTTTAATCTCCATTTTATAGATGAGGAAATTGAGACTTAGGGAGGTTAACTTACTTGCCCAGGGCCACACAGTAAATAAGTGTCTAAGGCAGGACTTCACTCAAGTCTTGCTAGTTCTGAAGTTATAAAATCACCTTCTTTATATTCACAGAGCTAAGACCTTTGTTTGGCATGTAAAGACCTTCCCAACTTGAAATCCCTCCTAACTTTCCAGTCTTCTTACATTTTACTCACCTCCACAGTCTTACAATCCCATATTCACCTTCGTGTTGTTTCTCAAACATGACATTCCACCTTTGCACTCTGTGCCTTTTTACTGAATATCACCCATACCCAGAATTCTCCCCCTCCTTGTCCTTGCCTCCTGACTTCCCTAGCTTCCTTCAAAATGCACATCAAGTTCTGCATTCTTTCAAAAACAACTTTCCCAGTGTCATCTCCACATGCTAATGCCTTGTCTCTTTTGGTGGTGTTCAATTTATTCCCTCTATATCTTTTTTACACATAGTGTCATCCTCATTAGATTGTAGCTCCTTGAGAGCAAGGACCATATTTTTTGCCTCTTTTTGTATCCCTAGTACTTAGCACACAGTGGGAGCTTAATGAATGCTTGTTGATTTGATTTATTTTCTTGATACCATGAAGATAATGACATCATTGACTTGTATTCATATACTACTTTAGTGTTTATAAAACATTTTCCTTGCCACATTCCAATGACAGTATAGTTTTGTTTTCCTCACTTGAGAAAAGCTGAAACAGAATGCTCACCTCTGCCATAATAACTGGCCAGTTCACAAAAAGAGATAGACTGTTTCCTCATACTGTCTCCCTTTTCCAACTGCTCCTCTATTCTTAACAGTTAATGTTGATTCCAGTCCTTTCTCAGAACAACACAAAGACTACTCTCTAAAACTGCACCACTTAAAGAATCCTGTCCTCCTTCAGAGATGGACTCATATTTCTTCCTCATTCACCTTTTCTTCCACCTTTCCAGTGGCACTCTGACCCATGAGAGTGTTCTACAGTTTCCTGGAAAATCTTAAATGCACCAGTCTCAAGAAGCTTCCACTAAGAAATTTGTGGCTTTACCTCTGTCTTGTAAAGAAATCTTAAAACTGGAGCCTTATATCACCCTCCCAACCCCTAGCAAAATGTCATTTGTACTTAGTTTTTACCATATGATGAAAATTAGATATTCATTCATAGGCCTTATTTTTTCACTGGTAAACTGTTTTAAAACCCTAGCATGAAGGATTTTTAAATTTGTGATAAAAATGTTGAATAAAAAATTAAATGCCAGGATTGTTGGCATTCATGTGCGTGCACACGTGGGCGTGCACACACACACACACACACACACACACACACACACAGCTTTACTAAGTAGTGAGCAATTGCATTTGGTTTTGTCCCTCCAGGTTTTGAAGATACATTTCTAATATCTTACCAGGATAACCAGTTCTTTTCCATTTTCTCTAGGGAACGTATCATAGACATCAAAACAAAGATTATTTGGTCAGGACCAATGTTAGAACACAGAATCACAGACAATAGAATAATTGAGATGGAATGGACCATAGGATACAGAATGCTAGGGATAAAATAGAATTTAGAGATCAACTTTACCTATTCCATATCCTTGATTTTACACTTGTAAACATACTCCTAACCAAGTTGGATGAGGGAGAGGCCATGTGTTGCATTTTGCCTATGACATTTGGTGAATGGACAGAATACTGAGGACTGTATGAAGGGCAGAACCTTGGAGAAAAGAGACATTCTGCATTTCTGATTTGAGAGAGCATAGACATGATTCCACATTCTCTCGGTGACTAGCTTAAGATACATGGAGAAAGAAAGACAGTCTTTGGAAGGCAGACATATAGGAAAAACTAGCTGCACAGTCTATGATTTCTAGCTTATCTTGTCCTCAAAGAATTTAGACGGTTTCTCGAGGTGAGATTGGGATCTGTCTCGGTAGAAGAAGATCTCAGCTTGTGCTATCATTGATTCTTATGTATTTTCTAGATTATTATAATATATAACTTTTGTAGTTTCATAGAACTTCTCTAATTTCTGTTTGTAGCATGCTTGGATAAATGGGTTAACTTGCTATTCACTATTTATATTGGTCATTTCTGTAACTAGTGTTCAGTAGGCCCAAGCAGGTATGTATAAGGTATAGTATCCTCAAAATTTCCATTGGAGAGGAGTGAACAAGATTCCAGAAATACCTATCCAATGTCCCATCCCCAAATCTATGTTTAGACATATAATGTAGATTAGATATAGATATATGGTATGTATGTATATATGTGTCTGTGTATTGTGCGTATGTATTTTGTGAATGTGTGTATGTATATATGTGTGTTTATATGAGTATATGTTTATATGTACATATGTATATGTGTATATAGATCTAGATCACATACCTTATACTCACAAGTAGAATGAAGTTCATATGTGAGATGTAAATTGTCTAAAGGCACATAACTTGCCAGCTTAAAGTCAGAATATGACTACTCACATATCTGTGGAATTTGAATTTTTCAGTGCTTTCATCACAATAACCTGGTATGGTACAAGTTTCTTATCTCCATTTCACAGATGTGAAAAGCAACGCCAAGAAAAGTAACTTGCCCACACTGCTATAGCTAAAATGTTTTAGATCTGAGATTCAAAGCCAAATATTGACTCAAAATCTAGTGCTTTCTCCCCAATTATACCACACTGTCTGACTCTATCAGAGACAAAACTGAGCATGGGAAGGCCAATGATAGTCATTTTTGATAACTACATACATGAAACTTGATTGGAAAAGACCGGATGAACTGGATTTAAAATTCTATGAATAAGTAGATTGTTTCATTTGCTAAAGTTGTTATTTTGACTTACTAGATAGGAATTGATTTCAGTCAGAATATATCAACATTATTTATTCTATGAAATGCATTAAAATAAAATGGATATTCTTGGGCCTTTAAGCTGGAATAATGAACTAATTTGGTCTATGAATATTGAGTATACCATTGGAAAAGGTTACAGCTTGCAGACTCCACTATTTTATGTCCCAGACCAGAATATTTCTATAGGAAAGACTGCTAATAATGTTCTGTCATGAAATTTCTGTCTGTTGAATACATATGTGATATATGAATTGCATATACTTAGGTATGGATGTATATATACATGTGTATATGTATATTTGTATGTATTATGTATATACACCAAATGAGATATCATGGGCAGCTACTAGCTATTAAAAATTCTTATTTTTGTAGAAGTTATCTCTATTATCTCTATCTTGATCTGTCAACATGTATATCTATAGTCCTATACATGAATATGCATTATATGATGCATGTATGTGATATATGCATAAATACACATATATACTGATCAATATGCATATACACACACACACATATATATATATACATATAAAACTATATACACAGAGATGGAATGTTGACTATTAAAATGTGTATATATTATATGTATATACAATAAGAAGTAACACTAATATATCATACTTATATTATTTTAACAGGCAAAACTTTAGTCATGAACAAAAATGGTTAGCTGCAATGGTGGTGCTCTGTCTAGGATTATCCTTTTGATAGTTATAAGAAAATAAAAGGTAATAAGGCAGTCTATTGAACCCATGGGAAATTTCCATGGCACTGAAAGCAATGCTTGGAAAATTATTATGTGGTATCCATGTGAGAGGTGCAATAATAAACAAAGCACACAAAGGAATACTGATAATTCAAGGCTCCCCGAAACTGGTGCCAGTCGACCTTTCCAATCTTATCTTAGGTAAGATTGAGATGTCTTCTGCCCAGTCTGCGCTCCTACCTAGTGACTATTTCCTTAACTGACCCAATATGTTCTGTATTTTTTTCATTATCTCCTATAGAATGTCTATATTCTGCAGTACTTCCCTCCAAACTCTGACTTCTTTTATGTAGGATAGAGTATCTTACAGTTGTCATTTAATAAATAGATATGGAATTAAACATATTTGGAGAGTAAGTTTGGGAAGTAGTTAGCAAGTTGTTTTGTTAATCACTAAGTAATCTGACAGGATTTGCTTTGAGTGATGATTACATTACTCATGTTTTGTACAAGTTTACTTGTTTTGTTGACTAATGAGAAAAGGGTTATTGCAATTTAGTAATCTGTTTTACTTTGCAATACAAAAAAATAAAGGCTTAGAGCTTTGGATGATTATTTTTATTTCTATATTCTTTCAGAATTGAGGATAAAAAAGGAGCACAGTGATAAGGAAGGTAGTTGGAAGATCACTAGTCTCATATCCAGAAAACTTGGTGATCAAGTTTGGACCTCAGCAATTACTAGAAATGTGACCAAGGGCATGTGCCTTTACTTCTCTGATTCACATTATCCTTACAGCATATTGGAAAGAGAATAATATTTGGATCAGAGGACCTCAGTTTAAATGTTGGCCCTGCAAGTCACTCCCTATTTGATACTGAGTGAATCAGACTTTTCTGGGTCTCAGTTTCATTATCTGTAAATAAGGAAGTTAGACTAGATGATCATGGAGAACTCTTCCAGCTCAAAACACTCTGATCTGTAAGATGATGATGATGATAATAATCACCCAACTGGTCTGACAGAGGAATACCTTTTTTAAGTATCATAATAATATGAACTGTTATAATGATTATGTTTGCTAACAAAAGGAATATACTAAGAATAATTGTCTTAGAGGGGGAAAAGTATCTAAAATTTGACAACTAAATACTTAGCCCCCATAGAATATAAGTTTCTTGAGGGGAGGGACTATATATTTATTTCTTTTTCTTTCCTCAGTGCCTACCATAGTACCTTGCAAATTTAATAAATGGTGGATATATAGAACTAAACACAAATAGAAATGTAATCCCTGCCCTCATGGAGCTCATAGTCTATTGGGAAAAATTTAAATGGCACAAATTACTATAATGTATATTAACATATGATAAAATCATATTATTCATGATATATATTTTTAAATTATTGAGCTCTTCTTTTACTCCTAATCATATTTTCTAAGAGGTACTTTTTTTGTCCTCACCTATGTCTGTCTTTTAACTAAAAAAAAAAACAACTAGCTATGAAAGTGTTTTGATTTCTGTTTTACTGGGGCTGTATGTTTGCCTAATTAGATTATATATGATACGCATTTGGATGGACTATGTATAGATGAAAGTGTGTGTGTGTGTGTGTGTGTGTGCGTGTGTAAAAGTTCCGGCACGGGTCCAAAGGGATGGATAAATAGTTGGAAGGTTCAAAGAAATAGTAAATTTGGGGTTGATATAAAGAAATACTTCTTAACCAACGTAGTTAGGGGTGCTTGCTGTGAGGCTCAAATGAGATAGTGGATATAAAGCATTTTGCAAACCTTAAAGCACTTTATAAATGCTAGTTGTTGTTTAGTAACAACTTCATTCCACGAGCCTTCTATTGCACTCCTACTAAACATAAGTAGGGTGTATGTGGTGTTCAAGGAGAACTAGCAACTCTGGTGTGAGGGCTTCCTGAGCCCTTTTCAGCACTGCTCATCCACCTTTGGCTTCTACTTGACATTCAGTTCCTACCTGTGGCTCAAGAAGCTGAAGCATATGCACTGTGGCCACTCTCTGGTAAACTGTCTTGGCAGATAGGCTAAACTAAGTTGAGGGTCACTGACTGTAACAACAATGTTGCTAGCAGCTGCTGTGGAGGTGTAAGACCAATAACACCAGCACACAGGAGGGCTGCTTAGCACAGGTTCTTTTGATCTGCTTTTCTAAGGAAAGCAACTTTAAGGGGTTTACAATCTCATTTTAATCAAACATGCATAAATTATTCACATAGTTCGAGGGGAAAAGCCAGCACCCTGAACTTCAGAGCAAATACAAACAAATTGCAGAGAAAATATAGACAGAACAAATAACACAAATCAACAGACAAGCTTCTAGTTGTCTGAGCATAGCAATACATACGCAGTTATCAGAGAGAGAAGCACCAACACCTGGGTTTTCAAAGCCAGGGGGCTCCTTAACAGCTACCCAGAGTCCCATCTGGCTAAATCACAGGAACAGTCTTCCAATGAGTGAGCCCTCAAACAAAATGCTAACCTCAGAATATACACATATATATATATATATATATGTGTGTGTGTGTGTGTGTGTGTGTGTGTGTGTGTGTGTGTGTGTATGTATATATATATATATATATATATATATATACACATACATATATATGTGTGTGTATGTGTGTGTATATGTATATATATATACTTCTTCAGAGTTGGAGCACTTCACACCTGTAGAGGGCTTCACCCCTCTCATGACCTAATTAGCAAAAAGGCTTTGGGCCCTTTCACAAAAAAGGCAAGGCTCGGTCAAAGACATTCCATTACCTTAGTGCTGAGAAGCACTCCAAAACAAAACACAACAGAAGTCCTACTTTGTTTGCCCTTACACTGACAGGCCACAAACCTATCAGAAAGTTAAGGGGATGTCTACTCCAATCAAAAAATAATTCCCCTGGCAGAATGGGTGGATGAGAAAAATTTGTTCCAATGTGCATGAAGGCAGCGAGCAAGAGCTGTGGAGAGTTTGGTCAGACATTGAAGATGCCAAGGTCATCAACTACATCCTGGGGCAGCGCCACGAATGTTAAATCATCAAGAAATGGTAGAGTCATAGAACACAGAGTATGGGTTGTATAAGTGGTATTTAGTGATTATTTATTCTAACAAATTTTATGAGAACACTTGGAAAAAAAGGTGGTAAAGGACAAAAGAGAGGAGTCAAGATAAAGGAAGCAGAAGTAACAAAAGTCATTCAGACAAAACGTTAAGACAAGATGGAGTTTCCCATTAGGAGTTCATTTCTGGTGCTCAAGGCTTGCTCTTTTCCAAGAGTAAAAGACCCAGCTCTCTCATTAGACGGATGTGGAAACAGAAATCCACAGGATGGAAGCAATTTTCCCCTAGTTAGAGTTAGGTGAAGAACTAGGGACTCTGAATTTCTTGACTACAGTCTAATTTTATTTACACCACATCTTCCTCCACCATCAACCCTGGCTTCTGTAGCATCTCACAAAAGAGCCTTTCCTCTTTCCTTTTATATTTTAGGGCTAGTTTTTAAAGAATGACCCTTATGTAGCTATTAATTGTAATTTTATATTAGTATGGAAGGCACAAAGCAGGTAGTCACAAGAAACTGTGCATTTCACAACCAGAATGTAATGTAATAAAAAAGAAAGCCAATTACAAAAACACCAGAAAATGTATAAATATGACGATTTGAGCTGTAACCAGTGTAATTAGTGTATAAGTTCAGTAATACAATAATAAAAATAAGACAAATTCCACACTAATAAAATCAACATATATTGTAGAAGTACTCATGTTATATGACTACCCCTAATAACAACTATATATTTATTTGACATTTTAATGAAATGTGTTTAATAAAATGTCACAGATTTTTCTAGCTTTATGGAGTGTTCAATCTTTTTATACTACATCCCTTTCATATAATTTTAAATAGTTATCAAATATTTCCGAAGATGTAGCTATACAATGTTTCCCAAACTAAATTCATCAGTTTAAAAGATTTAAGACTTTCCCACTTCTCTCCCATTTTTCTTTCTCTCTTTTCATTTATTTAGAGAACATTCACAGAAATTAAATGTATAGATGTTTTATCTTTATATATTTTCTGACATATTACTTATTCCCCATATATTAATAGCTGGCAGTTAAGGTTTCTATGGGACTCTGTTGCATCTGAGATCCCTTTCTTGTGGGTAATTCTTCTACCTATATAGATTACAATCCATCCATGCTCCTACTTCATCAGATTTTTGGCCGTGTTCTCCAATAAACCATTCACATATCTGAACAAGGTATTGGAGATCCAATTCCAGACCATTTAATATTTTGTCAATATCAGTGCACATCTCAGACTGCCTGTCTCTTTTCCTTATATATGATGGGTTCACTTTTGTTACAAGCCTTACCTGTCTTAATCCTGTATTTTGTTTCTCTTCTAGCATGCAGACGCTGATAAAGGAATCTTACTTTTATATAGTTTTTATCATGACATTTCATGGAGCAAAAACTCTCCACAGTTCCCTACTGTCTTCAGAATAAAGTCCAAACTCCTTAGCTTGTCATTCAAAGTCTTCAGAAGTTTAGCGAAAACCTACTTTAACTGCTCTCTGCTACAACAATAGATGCTAGCTGAAAAGGAATCATCCTTTCCACTTCTGTAGTTTCATATTCCACTTCCCTGGGATGTATTCTTCCCCTCACTTTATACCTCTGCACCTCAACATTCTCTTCTCATTAGACTCACCTTACTCAGAATACCTTCCCTGACCACCCAGTATAATGTAACTTCTCTCTTCTGATTTATTATAGCATTTGGTATTCAGATAGTAGAATTTGCAAAGAATTTCATTGCCTACCACAATCCCTACTCCAAGCTTTTTGATTGATTAGTCCCATTGAGTTTTGTAGTATCTCTGCTGTGGTCAGGTACTATTATATAAATATTTTCTTTTTATTGAACTTTTCCTGTATCTGCTAGTTTACGCTCCTTTTTCTTCTATAGACGTTTTCAGAAGAATTTAGCTTAACTAGCTCTTACGTGGAGATCTCTATAGGGTCATTTTCTCCTTCACTGCTTTTCAGTTTTGTACAGTTATATAGCTCGTATCCTTCCATCATCCTTTTCCATAATGTTTTGCAACTAAGCTTATATTGTAGATTATTGTTGCCTCTGGCTATGATATCTTTCCATTTGACAAGGAAATCATGAATTTGCTAGCATTTATGCTTCTTCCTTATGGTAACTGTTTTGCATCAGTTAAATTTCTCTTAGAAATGGTGGAATTGAGAGACAATGACAATTGAACAGCTGAATGGTCTTATCCTAGGTCAATAATACTCCATCAATGGTATTCAGAGGGGGCAAAGTGACACAATGGATAGAGTGCTGGATTTGAAACCAAGAAGACTGGGGTTCAAATCCTGCTTCAGTCCTATACTAACTGCATTATTCTAAGTCATTTAATCTCTTTAAGCCTCAGTTTTCTCATTTGTAAAATGGGGATAATAATAGTACCTACTTCAAAGCTTGCTATAAGGATCAAATGAAGCAATATATAAAGTGTTTTTGAATCTTAAATGGTTATATAAATATCCACTATTATAATTATCATTTAGAGTTAATGTGATATGAAAAGTAATTCTTCACAATCACTTTTTTCATTTGCCAGAGTTTGTTAACTATGAAGCAAGCATTCCTTTACTTTCTTTTTTTTTTCTCATTTAATATTTTTGGTTTTCAGCATTGACTTCTACAAGATTTTGAGTTACAAATTTTCTCCCCATTTCTACCCACCCCAAGATGGCATATATTCTGATTGCCTCTTTCCCCAGTCTGCCCTCCCTTCTGTCACCCTACTCCCCCACCCCTTTTCCCCTTTCTCAATACCTTCTAGTAGGGCAAGACAGATTTCTATACCCCATTGCCTGTATATCTTATTTCCCAGTTGCATGTAAAAACAACTTTTTTTGAGCATTTGTTTTTAGAACTTTGAGTTCCAAATTTTCACCCTTCTTCCCTCCCCACCCACCATTCTTGAGAAGGCAAGAAATTCAACATGGGCCACACATGTATCATTATGGAAAACACTTCTATAACAGTCATGTTGTGAAAGAGTAACTATATTTCCCTCCATCCTACCCGGTCCCCCTTTATTCAGTTTTGTTCCTTGATCCTGTCTCTTTTCAAAAGTGTTTGCTTTTGATTACCTCCTCCCCTGATCTGCCCTCCCTTCTATCATTCCCTCTCTCTTGTCCCCTTCCCTTCTCCTTGCCTGTAGGGTAAGATACCCAGTTGAGTGTGTATGTTATTCCCTCCTTAAGTCAAATCTGATGATAACAATATTCACTCATTCACTTTTACCTGCCCCCTCTTCCCTTCCAATAGAATTGATATTTCTTGCCACTTTTATGTGAAATAATTTACCCCATTCTATCTCTCACTTTCTCCTTCTCCCAATATATTCCTCTCTCACCCCTCAATTTATTTTTTTTAGAAATCATCCTTTCATATTCAACTCACTCTGTGCCCTCTGTTTATATATATGTATATTCCCTTCAACTACCCTGATACTGAGAAAGGTCTCATGAATTACACACATCATCTTTCCATGTAGGAATGTAAACAAAACAGTTCCACTTTAGTAAGTCCCTTATGATTTCTCTTTCTTGTTTACCATTTCATGCTTCTCTTGATTCTTGTGTTTCAAATTCAAATTTTCTATTCAGCTCTGGTCTTTTCACTGAGGAAGTTTGAAAGTCCTCTGTTTTATTTAAAATCCATATTTTGCCCTGGAGTATTATACTCAGTTTTGCTGGGCAGGTGATTCTTAGTTTTAATCGTAGCTCCTTTCATTTCCAGAATATCATATTCCAAGCCCTTTGATAGTTAACGTAGAAGCTGCTAGATCTTGTATTATCCTGATTATGTTTCCACAATACTCAAATTTTTTTTTCTTTCATGTTGCTTGCAGTATTTTCTCCTTGACCTAGGAGTTCTGGAATTTATCTACAATATTCCTAGGAGTTTTCTTTTTGGGATCTTTTCCAAGAGGCAATCAGTGGATTCTTTCAATTTCTATTCTTCATTCAACTGACCATATATTTCTTTTTTTTTCTTTTGGTCTTAAATACTAAAACTTAAATAGACCCACATATTTCTTAGGGCCTTACTCTGAATAAGTGCTTGTTCTGAATACTAGGTATGAAAAGTTAGATATACCACAGAGCTTGCTATTGTGGAACATACAATGCACCTGGGAAATAATAACACAGACACCATCACAAAACAGGGACTGAGATACATTCCAAATAGTGGTACACATATATTGCTATCAGAGACAGTCTCATGGAAATTACACTTTCTGATGGGGTTGGCTGGGGGAAAGGTATCAGTAAAGAAGTTAGAAAGATGGGAGGGCCTTCAACTGGTGGTTCATTTCTCTTTGTTTCTCACCAGACTGTATGCCTGCCTCCTTCACCATGTCCCAGAAATGTTTATCCTGAAAGATCACTTCAGCCCTGGAATTCACACTTTAGAAATCTCATCTGCCTCTGTACCTCCCCCCTCTAATTGGATGGCTCCTCCCAGAGCTAGCTTCCTTTTATATGTTGCCTTCCTCCATTAGAATGTTAGCTTCTTAAGGATAGAGACTATATATTTTTATTTTATTTGTTGAAGGTCCTTCCTTGTCAAGTCTCAGCCTTGGATTACTCTCACCATCCACTGTCTTTCCTCTTACTCATGTACTGCTGCAAGAAAACTGAGAATGAAGTGCTGAATCAGAGTCATGGAAAATAGAAAGGAAGGAAGGAATCAGTGACAATGCAGAGAAAAAAAAGTGATAGGCATTAGTATCAAACATAGGGAAAACTGGTAAAGCGTTTCAGGCAGAGAGGAGGAAATATACATGAGGGACAGAAAGATTTCTCTTTCTTTGTATTCAAGGACCATGAGACTCCACATGGGCTCAAAATGGATTACAATGATGAGCCCAATACATGTTCTTATGTAGAGCATGATAGAATCTATAACTTATGGATTGGAAAGCACTTTTGCATCCTTAAATGAAAGAAATTCTGTAGAAATGCTCACTGTGAATTAAGATTTTTAAAACTTCTTTTTTAAACATCTTGCCCATTAAAATTTGCGCAAGAAAAGAAAAGGTCATTAGGGATCCAAAGAAGCATGGACACCTTTACTTAGGAACATAAACTTAAGAGTTGGAAGAGACCTCAATGTATTTCAAACTCCTCATTTTGGGGTTGAAGAAACTGAGGACCAAAGAAGCTAAAGAGTTTGTCTAATGTCACAAATGTAGAAAGTAAAAGAGAGGATTTGAACCCAAGTCCTCTGATTCTAAATATATTTTCTTTCCACTGAACTTTAACCATGGTTAATAAGTCTTGGTTAAGTTTAAAAAGCTAAGTTGATTAATTGACCTTTCCAGTTAACTTCAAAGAGCATTTCTGTCCACTGAGATACATTAGGAACTAATAGATTCTAAACTTGGCCTGAATATATGTGAGCTGTGTGTGTTTTCATGTGTATCTGTGCATATATAAATGAGATTAAGATTACTAGAGCAATGGAGACATATAAATAATTGTTGTGTTCTATGTCATCTAGAACCTCTTGTTCCATATACACATACTATGTGCCAGGCTCTATGAGAAATGCAAAGGTAAATAGGTCATAGCCCTTTCCCTTAAGAAGTCCAGACAATGAATCATGTTCAGTAACCCCAGGATGACTGTGTTCCCACACCTGCCCTACTCACTTAGCTTCAGAACCTTAGTCTTATGTCTCACCTTTTGGAAATGAGGCTAAGGATATGGAACCAGTTTTGAGTTCTGCGCAGGCCTAGGAACACAACTACTAGGTCTTTACTAAGCAAGATTCCTAGTTTCTCACATCTTCAATGTCATAACCTTTAGTCTCCAGGAACTGAAGTATAAAGCCCTAGAAACTATTGTTACTGCCCTCATACCAATACCAGGGGCTAAGCAAAAGGATTCTGTAGATTGGAGACCCTAAACAATTGATTCTCCACCTTTTTATATAAAACAACAACAAAACAAACAAACAACAGCAACAAAAACCACCCAAATCCTACTCCTTTAAACCCTTTGATTCAGAGCTATTATCTCTTAGGGTAAAAATCTTTTTCCATGACCTCTCCCCTCATTCTCTTCGCTATCCAATTTAACCTTACCTCCTCACAGTTCCCGTTCTCCTCTTCCTTCCCCTTATATCATCATGGCCTCAAAAGTTACATCATTATAACTTGCCTTCATCTCAATCTTGAATCATTTAATCAGCCTATTTGTTTAGGTTCTCAATAGGTCCCACCTGTACCATTTTAAGAGCTGCAAAATCATCCTCCTTCCAATAGTTCTCCCTTCCCAATTCATCATCCAACCAGCTACCAAAATAATAGCTTTAAGGCATGAATCTGACTAAGTCATTCCTCTACTCAAAAATTTTAGGGGCCCCCTTTTCTTTCTCATATGAAATGTAAATTTTCCAGACTGGCATTTATGGTTCTCCATAAACTTCCTTAATTGTCCTTTGAACCTTATGTCACATTCATCTCCCTTTAAATTTCAGTCAACCTGGATAACTATAAGTTCCCCAAATTTGACATTCCTTCTCAATGTCTTTGGTCACGACATTGCCCATTCCTGGAATGTACCATCTC
Source organism: Trichosurus vulpecula (assembly GCF_011100635.1). Taxonomy (NCBI): domain Eukaryota; kingdom Metazoa; phylum Chordata; class Mammalia; order Diprotodontia; family Phalangeridae; genus Trichosurus; species Trichosurus vulpecula. Next base: position 370,236,328 of record NC_050575.1, on the reverse strand, counting down.
ATTATTTCTGACTCTCAGAATCTTCATATTCCTTTGAGTCTTAAATCAGAAACAAAATATTCCTAAGGAATTGCATCTGATTTCCATTCAGGGTGGAAACATGTTGATGTTTCTTTCCATATTGCCAAATCTTTTTCAGTGAACTCATTTGCTCTGAACAAGGATGCTTTATCTAGCCACAAAATTTGTTTTCTAATTCATTTTATTAGGTCCACAAGCTTAAGAATTGAAAGTCTCTAAGGGAAAATTACCTAAACATTTTATACATGATAAATTCCTAGCTGTCCCCTCCTCCCAAGAAAATGAACCAAGATTAGTTTTCCATTATTCTTTTTCCCTGGAAGACAATCATTTCATAGCAATTAAATGTATAAAAATAGATTAAGTAAGCATAATATCAACGAATTTCTTATCTATTCCTTATACACATATATGTTCTACAATTTTTTTATGATTTTTTTTTCAAGAAATCCTTTTTGTTAAACTAGAGAAATAAGGGGTTTTGTTTCCTTGTTTACCATCTGGCTCTGCTTAAATACCTCAGAAGTCTCTTGTTCAGCATTAACCTTGAATTCCTGAGACTAATTGGTCTCTACCCACACCCGCTGTCAAAATGCCATGAACCCAGAGATAACATGCTATTGCTAGCACTCCCTCTCCCAACTTGGTCCTATGGATAGATCAGACTGTTGTTATTATTGTTTTTTAATATATGTAGTCAGTTTTAAACACACATACATATACACATATATGTATGTATGTATATATATATATACATATATATATATATACATATATATATATATACCTGTGTGTGTATATATGCATGTATGTATGTATGTGTATATATATATATGTGTGTGTGTGTGTGTGTGTGTATAGATATAGATATATGTATATATGGCCAAAGGCTGTCAAACAATAAAGGTAAATTTTAAGTTTTACTAGAACTACCTAAACCACATATTGTATAGGTTGATGTTGGAAACAGAGAAAAAAAGAAAAAGAAAAAAGGTACAACCTATATGAGGAAGCATATTATGGATGAAAAGGAAAAAAAAAAGGGATTTTGGTTATTTTGTGCTTTCCAACTTAATTTCTTGGTTCAAAAGCAGTCTTCCACAGGGCTTCAATTATTATATTTTGGGCAGGGGTGGGGGAGTGGAGGAGGGTTACCTGTAACTAATATCTTTTTTATCTACAGCTTCTATCTAGTGATCCTTAGTTTACCTTTTTGAGCAAAACAGAGATAGTCTAATACCCCTTTTACATATCAGCTCTTCATACCTTTGAAGATATTGATCAACTACCTCCTAATTCTGCCCCAATGATTACAAGTTTCCAATCTATGACTTACTGGTCAGGATGAGTGAATTCAAAAGAAATGGCAATACCTCCCTAGTTCAAACAATCATTATTTCTTCTTTGGACTCTTGTAATACCCTCCTCATTGGTTTTCCTGGATTAAGTTCCTTCCCTCTCCCATCCATTCTCCACACAGCTGTCTAACCATCATTAGTAAAGAACAGTTTCAACAAAGTGATATCCCTGCTCAATCCAGCAGTTTTCCTTTTACTTCTAAGATCAACTAAAAATAGCTTGATTTAGTATTTAAAGCCCTATACAATCTAGCTCTGATATACCTTTCCAAGGTTGCTACCTATGATGCCATAGGCATATAGTCTATAATTCAATAAAATAGTTCTTCTCTCTGTTCCTGACACCCAACATCTCATGCTCCATTTATATGTTTTGGCACGAACTGTCCCCTATATCTGGAATATATTGCCTCTTCATCTTATCTTTTTAGAATTCCTAACTGCACCAACTCTTACCACAAGCACTGCCTCCAAATGAAGCCTTTTTTTCGGCCATTCATGCCACTCATTATCTTATATTTACTTTGCATATATTTAACATCTATGTAAATGTTTTATTTTTCTCCAATAGAAAGTAATAAATGTTTTCCTCCAATAAAAGGTAAACTCTTTAAGGGTAGGGACTACTTTTTCTTGGTCTCTGTAGCCTGGAACACAAAGGGCACAATAAATACAAGTTGAGATACAACCACAATTCATATTTATATAGCATTTTAAATTTTGAAAACTATTTAATATACATGATCTCATTTAAACCTCTCAACATTATCAGAGATACACGTCTCATTTTATAAATCAAATGTTACAGATATGTTCAGTTTAATCTAATTGTATAGAGGTCAAAATAGGAACTACTTGGACTGAACAAAAGAGAATCAAAACAGCCTTTGTGCTATACAAGATGCCCAGACTTTGAGAGTGTTTAGTTGCTACAATAACTACTATTTAAATTATTTATTTAATTTATTACATTTTTTAAGAAAGTTAATTTATTAAATATGTAAATTATTTAAATTTGTATATGTGTGTGTGTGTGTGTGGAGTGAAAGAGAGGGGGACAAAAAGAAGGTGAGAGCATGGATTTACTCCAAATGACATGATATGGTCTTTTAAAAATGGTACGTAGCCAAATATCACTAAAATTTGTCACTTGACAGAGTAATGAAGGATTCAGAATTTGATTCATATGAATTGCTTAAATCCACCAGTTTAGTCTCAATCTTAGCTTTCCCATTCCTTCGGTTTATTTCTAGAAATAAGTAAGGCTGAATTTATACACCTAGTTCTTTCATTTTATTTTAAATTGTACCCATTGAATAAGAGTCTGATCCCTTTAAAAAGCCAGATAATATCAGCCTTCATGTTAAGAGAGTGGCCCTTAGAAGTGCCTAAACAGGGAGGCAGAACCAAGATGACAGAGTAAAGGCAGGGACTTCTCTGAACTCTCCACCAAAACCTTCCAAATACCTTTAAATAATGACTCTAAACAAATTTTATAGTGGCAGAACCCACAAAAAGATGGAATGAAACAATTTTCCAGCCCAAGACAAATTAGAAGGTTGGCTAAAAAGTTCTGTTGCACCAGAGTGAAAGAGGAACACAGTTTGGTATAGGGCATGCCAGCACAGTTTGGGCTCAAGAACATCAGGAGGAGGTCTTGGGGTGACTAAATCAGTGGCAGCAGTGGCAGTTTCCAGACCTCTCAGCCCAAAGATGCCAAAGACAAATCAGAAAGTCAGCAGGAAAGAGTTAAAAGTCAAGTAATAGGCTGGAGAAATCAGCAAAAAGAAAAAAAAAACTGACTACAGAAAGTTACTGTGGTGACTAGGAAGCTCAAAACACACACTTATAAGACAACAAAGTCAAAGTTCTTACATCCAAAGCCTCCAAGAAAAATATGAATTGGACTCAGGCCATGGAAGAGCTCAAAAAGGATTTTGAAAATCAAGTTTAAGAGAGGCAAAAGAAAAATTGGGAAGAGAAATAGTGATGCAAGAAAAATCATGAAAAATGAGTCAACAGGTTGTTAAAGGACACACAAAAAGTACTTAAAAAATAATACCTTAAAAAAACAGACTAGGCAAAATAGTAAAAGAGGTACAAAAAGCCAATGAGGAGAAGAATGCTCTGAAAAGCAGAACTGACCAAATGGAAAAGAAGGTACAAAAATTCACCAAAGGAAAAAAATTCCTTAAAAAAGTAGAATTGCTCAAATGAAAAGGAAGTCCAAAAACTCACTGAAGAATATAATTCTTTAAAAACTAGAACAGAGCAAATGGAAGGTAAGGACTTCATAAGAAATCAAGAAAAAACACAAAAAAAACAAAAGAATGAAAAAATAGAAGATAATGTGAGATATCTCACTGGAAAAACAACTAACCTGGAAAATAGATCCAGGAGAGATAATCTGAAAATCACTGGACTACCTGAAAGCTATGACCAAAAAAAAAAAAGTCTAGACATCCATATTTCAAGAAATTATCAGGGAAAACAGTCCTGATATTATAGAACCAGAGGGTAAAATAGAAATTGAAAGAATTCACCATTCTCCTCCTGAAAAAGAGCTCAAAATTAAAACTCCCAGGATTATTATAGCCAAATTCCAGAGCTTCATGGTCAAGGAGAAAATATTTCAAACATCCAGAAAGAAACAATTCAAGTATCATGGAGCCAAAGTCACAATAACATAAGGTTTAGCAACTTCTACAATAAACAATTAGAGGTCTTGGATAATGATATTCCAGAGGTCAAAGGAGCTAGGATTAAAGCCAAAAATTAACTACCCATAAAAACTGAGTATAATCCTTTGGGGGGGGGATGGATATTCAATGAAATAGAGAACTTTCGAGAATTCTTGATGAAAAGATCAGAGCTGAATGGAAAATTTGACATTCAAATACAAGACCCAAGAGAAACATAAAAAGGTAAACAAGAAAGGAAAATCATAAAAGATTTCATAAGGGTAAACTGTTTACATTCCTACATAGGAAGATAATAAGTGTAACTCCTAAGAACTTTCTCATTACTGGGGCAGTTAGAAAGAATATGGAGACAGAGTACACAGGTATGAGTTGAATTTGAAGGAATGGTATCTAAAAAATAAAATGAAGGGTTGAGAGAGGAATACACTGGGAGAAAGGGAAAGAGAGAGGTAAAATGGAGTAAATTATCTCACATAAAAGAGGCAATAAAAAGCTTTTACACTGGAAGGGAAGAGGAGAGAGGTGAGGAGCAGCAAGTGAACCTTACTCTCATCAGAATTGGCTCAAAGAGGGAATAACATACACACTCAATTGGATATAGAAATTGGGTATAGAAATCTATCTTACTCTACAGGAAAGTAGGAGAAAAAGGGGTTAAGAGATGGGAGAGTGATAGAAGAGGAGGATAGATTAGATAATGCAGTAGTCAGAAGCAAAACACTATTGAGGAGGGACAGGGTGAAAGGAGAGAGAGATTAGCATAAATGGGGGTAATAGAATGGAGGGAAATACAGCTAGCAATAGTAACTGTGAAAAAAAATTGAAGCAAGTTTCTCTGATAGGGACAGTATTTCTCAAACATATAGAGAACTGAGTCAAATTTATTAAAAAAAAAGAGCTATTCCCCAGTTGATAAATGATCAAAAGATATGAACAGTTTTCAGATATAGTCAAAGATATCTATGGCCATATGAAAAAAATATTCTAACTCACTATTGATTGGAAATATGCAAGTTAAAACAATTCTGAGATACTACCACATACCTGTTAGATTAGCCAATAGAACAGAAAAGGAAAATGACAAATGGTGGAGGAGATGCGGGAAAAATGAGGCATTAATGCAGTGTTGGTGGAATTGTGAACTGATTCAACCATTCTGTAGAGCAATTTGGAACTAAGCCCAAAGCGCTATAACACCATGCATATTCTTTGACCTAGAAATGCTATTATTAGGTCTGTATTCTAAAGAGATAAAAAACAAAACAAAAAAGAATAGCACTTATATGTACAAAAATATTTATAGCAGCTCTTTTCTGGGGGCAGAGAATTCAAAATTGAGCAGATGCCCATCAATTGGGCAATGGCTGAATAAATTGTGGTATGTGTTTATGATGAAATACTAGTACACTATAAGAAATGATGAGCAGGATACTCTCAGAAAAACCTGGAAAGACTTATATGAGCTGATGCAAAGTGAAATGTATTGTGTGCAAAATAACAGCAAAATCGTAAGAAGATTGGCTGTGAATGGCTTCCTATTGTTAGCAATACAATCACTGAAAACCTTAAAAGACTTATGATGAAAAATGCTATCCATCCCTAGAGACAGAGCTGATGGTGTCTGAATACATATTGAAGGCTACTGTTTTTATTTTATTTTTCTTGGGGGGGGGGGGTCTGGTCTATGTTTTCTTTCACAACATTACTCTTATGGAAATGTTTTGCATGATTGCACATGTATAAGCTATATCGAATTTGCTTGCCCCCTCAATAAGGGAGGGAGAAAGGGATAGAATTTAGAACTCAAAGTTTTAAAAACAAATGTTAAAAATTGATTTTACATGTAACTGGGTAAAAAAAAGACTAAATAAAATTTTTATAAAGAACTGCTTAAACAGATACAGTGTCCTCTGCCACTCTTCTTTTTAGAATAAATTCAAATTTAAATTCAACATACATTTAACTGCCTAATATATAGTAGCCACTGTCTTTGGTATCAAATCCAAAATACATTAAAATAATAACCATTAAGGATCATTCTTGTATCTTCACTCAGACCCACACAATTCTATAAGGAGTCCCAAGTGTTTGAACTTCTATCTCCCCATCAATTGCTCCCACTAAAATAAAATAATTTCTCCAAGCCTGTTTTTCCATTCATGACCTTCTGAAAAGCCACATCTCAGCTTAGGGGCAAGGGAAAAAATTTCTCCTGCTGTTGCTATTTTTTTCTTTCTCACCATTTTGAAGAAACATTTCAAGTCCCTACTGGTGCTTTATGAAGGATTTTCGATTGAGTGATTACTGACTAGGATCCTTCCAAGAGGGCAGGAATACTCCCTCCTCTCATTGGCATCTCTATCCCCCACTCTAAGCACAGCTGCCTCATTGGCTGGGTTATATTGGATCTTTATTGCTCCTCAATGTTCATGAATAGTGAAGCAATGGAGTATCCCAATGGCAGGCACAATCACAGGGAGATAATATTTTATGTTTATCATTCTTCAATAAAATCCTTGAATTCCTTTCCCCCTACCTTTAGACATTTATCACTTCCATCTCATCTTTCACACCCACTCTTGGGTTCTTCTGCCCTTCAACTCTTTTCCTATTGTAAGTTTTATAGGCATACTCACCCTTGGAATCTTAATGTAAGGACCAACTAGAGCCATGGGTCTGTGGCTTTTTCCCTCCTCCTCCTTCCCCAGTAGAGCATAATAATGAGCAGATGTACAGGCTTAGAACCCAATGACTGTATAAAAGCCTTCATTATGAGAATGAAAGTAAGAGTTACTTGAGGATGTCTAGCAAATGAGATATTTACAACTTGTATTCTGACAAACAGCTAAGTAAAAATATAAACAGATGGGTGACCAGAAACAGAAAATAGCCAGCAGCTGCTCAAAGGTGAGACAAGGATAACAAGCCAATGTTTAACAAAAGATCTGATCAGAATTTAATTGAGTGATTTTGTTGCTTTTAAACTCTGACTCAATAGGATGTATTTCAGAGTTTATAAGTAGAAAATAAAGTTGACCAATCTATATGTAATTTAGATATCTTAGGATGTTAGAGCTAGAAGAGACCTTAGAATGTTGAACATTAGAGGTGGAAGAGAACCTGAACGTTACATAGCCTGCCTCTTCCTTTTAGAGATGGGGAAATTAAGGGCCAGAGATGAATCAAAACAAAATTTTATCAGTTTCTCTGTGGACCTTGGATTCCCTGAAAAAAAAAAAAAAGTAATTTTTGAGACATACTTATCTCAGGATACTGGATCCTACATTTATAGCCCAAGTCAATTTTAAAATATGCTATTCTTAACATTAAATTTGGTTTCAGCCATTTTAATTATTTTAATATGCTCCTAAAGTATGTGTTCCCAAATGATAAAGAAAAAAGAAAATCATTCCAATTCATTCCCACTATTTTTTTTTTTGTTAAGAGAATGTTATTGTCCCATCAGCTAGTATTTATCAAGGATCTTGTTGTTCAATCCTTTCAGTCATGTCCAACTTTTCATGACTCTATTTGGGTTTTGTTGACAAAGATAATGGAATAGTTTGCCATTTCCTTCTCAAGTTTATTTTACACATAAGAAAACTGAAACAAACAGAGTTTAGTGACTTGTCCAGGGTCACGTAGCTAGTAAATATCTGAGGCTCAGGTCTTCCTAACTCCAAGACTAGCGCTCTATCCACTATGCCACCTACCCGCTCTATTAAGCACCCACTGTGTGCCAAATACTGCTAAGTACCAGTTATACAAAGAAATGCAAAAGACACCCCCTCAAGGTGCTCACAGTACGATGGGAGGGACAACATGCAAATACCTATGTACGAATAAGCTATATAAAGTCTAAATTAGAGATATCAATAGAAAAAAAGCATTAGAATAAAGGAGGACCAAGGAAGGATTCCTGTAGAAGACAGGATTTTAGCTGGGACTTAAAGGAAGCCAGCAAAATTAAGGGGAGGAGATAAGGAAGGAGAGAATTCCAGGCATGAGTGAGAGACAGTCTTGAAGAGTGTCTGCTTTTTGGAACATCAAGGAGATCAGTGTTACTGGATCACAGAGTACATGGGGAAAAGGGGTATAAGGTGTAGGAAAACTGGAAAGGTAAGAAGGGAGACAGGTTATGAAGGGCTGTGAATGCCAGAGGATTTTATATTTGATCTTGAAGGTAACAGGAAGCCACTGGAGTTTATTTATTGAATAAGGATGTGATATCACCAGATCTGTGATTTATATCACTTTGACAGCTAAGAAGAGGATAAGTTAGAGTGTGGAGAGACTTGTGGCAAGGAGAACAGGTTATTGTATTAGTCTAAGCTTGAGGTGATGAGGGCTTGCACCAAGGTAGTGACAGTATCAGAGGAGAAAATGGCAAGGGGGTGGGGTGAGTGGTGCTATATATGGGAGATATTACAAAATAGAAATCGACAGGGTTTGGCAACAAACTGGATATGGTGGTGAGAAAGAGTAAGAAATTGAGGATGGAAATTAGATTTCAAACCTGGGTGACAAAGGATGGTAGTATCCTCCACAGGATTTGTGAAGATAGGAAGAAAGGAGAATGAGGGGAGGAGATAATGATAAAGATTGTGAGTTTAGTTTTGGATATGTTGAGTTTAAGATGATTACCGGACATCCAGTTTGAAATGTTCAATAGCCAGTTGGAAAATATAAGACTGAAGTTCAGAAGAGAGGTTAGGATACGTAGATTTGACAATCATTAGTACAAAGATAATTGAATCCGTGGATCATATGGATTTACAGGGGCAAGGTTGGTCATTATAATCATGTCCTGTTCACTTATTCTTCCATCCAGTCATATTGTTATCCTTATCTACAATATTTTCCTGGTTCTATTTATTTTAAAACATTAATTCATGTGAATCTTTCTATGTTTCTTTGATTTTTTCACATTAATTTCCTAATCAGAGTACACATGCCACAAATTGTTTAGCTCTGTAGTAATCAATGGTTACCAAATTTGGTTCCAACTCTGCTACAACAACAACAAAACCTTGTATAGATATTTTGATACATGTGGGGCATTGTTCTCTTTGATCTTCTTAAGATACCTACATAGTACGGGAATTTCAGGGCCAAAGGGTATGTACATTTTAGTCATTTTATTTTCAAAATTTGAAATTGTTCCAAAATGCTACCTCCAATTCACAGCTCCCCACATCGTGTCTTACTGTGGCTGCTTTTCTATAGCCCTTCCAACACTGACTATTTTCATCTTCTATCATGTTGGCTAGTACGAACATCAACATGAATTGTCAAGTACCAGGATGAGATACCAACACAGATAATTTGATATGCATTATTACATGATAGGTGAATTGGAGGCATTCAAAATCTCTGTGTGGAAGCAGAAGGGATCTGCATAGACTTCCTATAGGCTCATAATAAGAGCCTGCTGCTGAAACTTTCAGAAATTATTCTAATATTGGAAGGAACTTGAAGGATTTTTTGACCAACCCTATTATTTCATTTCTTAACTTGAGCCAAAATATATGTTGACATTTAAGAACTTTTTCAAGTGTTTCATAGAAATTCTCCACTTTTTTTAAAAACTTTGTAAAAGACTTTGTGTATAAAGTTTGTTGAGTTGAACTGTGATTTTCCTTATTCCTTTCCATTTCTGTTGTTGTAATACTTTGGCAATCTGTCCCAGTTTCTGCAGTCACTCCTTCCCCAACATTTGATTGTCAGTTTTGGTCTCTGATCATGTTTCTTCTGCCTTCCTCTGTTTTGTCCCCTCCACTTTTTAAATTAAAGCATTATTCCCTTGGGTGGTATCTCTTGCCTGAAGCTGTCATATTGTCTAAAGATAACAACACTGCATTTACCATCACAAAGAGAGAAAATAACATGAGAGGGAGAGAATGTTTGACCTATTAGTGATAGTGTCTTTTCATTATAAAATAATAAAATGCTTAACTGATAGATTGGGCCATAGATTCCAAAGCTTGTCAAAGACTCTAGCTTTTGAAATTTTAGTTCATTTTACTCTGATTACAATAGTGAAAGAACATTTAAAACAACAAAGAGATTAACTATTGATTAAAAGTAATGTTTTATGGACAAAATAAATGGATATCTATATAGAGCATGGTCTATAAATTCTTTCTAATAATTTTTTAAAACTCATCATATATGCTCTAGCATGTTTATTTAAAGTCCTATTTTTTTGAACTTTGAGATGATACAAAAATTCTTTTAATTGAAGAATCTCAAGAGAAAAATCACTGTAAGCATTTTTATTTAAAGAAAAAAATTGCGATTAAATTAGCTATGTGGTATTCATTTTAACTAAATATGAAAATGCACAACACAATGTTATATGTTTTCTTATGTCAAAAAAAAAAAGTATTTCTGTAGAGGGGGAGAAGAAACCCAGGGATGCAGGGATCCCAAACCAAAGTTCCTAGGACGAGGCCGCCTGGAATGAATTCTCGTATCCAAGCATTCTTTAAGTCAAAGAAGCAAAGATTTATTATGCTTTTCAGTGGGCAAGAGTTCTTAGGGAACCTGTAACCATAGAGGGGTGTAGGGGGAGTTTTTATAAAAGATTAAAGGGAAAACATGTCATTTTGCTGTTTGGGGGTGGGATTAGGGAGTGGTTAGTTCTTTAAGGAACATGCACTTTTTCTATCTACTGCACAGGCGTATTACCCAGAATTCTCTAGGAAATAGCCCACGGGGGTGTGGTTTTTACTGTGAAATGTCACTGAGTTCACTATTGTTCAGGGCTAAAGGGGAATAGTTTCTTATCTAGTGTTTTGTTAGACAAAATACTATGTCTGGGATACATGTTAGAAAGGTCAGCGAATAGTAAATATGGTTATGACTCAGTGTACAGTCAGTTATCAGCATCCAGTAATCAATCTATAGTTGTACATAGCTGCTTACGAAGGAAGAAGCAGAGATAAGTTAGTTGGGGCATGCTGCCCTTTAGCTAGAGAGAGACAGCCTGGGAGAGAATATGTTTTGAGAACTGGATGTGTTTTGGAATTGGAGTTCAGGCACAGGCGCCTCATCATGTCAAGTATCTGTGAGCTCATGGGCATCCTCCAGGCCTTGATGCAGAACTTAATTACTCTTAAATCTCTTGTTGGCTGATCTTCTGATGTTTTGTCCCTCTCCTTGTTTAGTCATGTCTGACTCTTCATGACCCTGTGGGCCATACTGTCCACGGGATTTTCTTGGAAGAGATACTGGAGTGGTTTGCCATTTCCTTCTCCAGCCAGTATTTGAGGCTGGATTTGAATTCAGGTCTTCTTGACTCTAGGCCCAGAGCTCAATCTACTGAGCCACCTAGCTGTCTCTTTGTGTCCCTCCACATTGAAAGCTAAAGCTCAAAGACAGGTACATAGTAGGTCATCAAACCCATTCTTGGAGTTGTTCAGCCCTCTAGGTCTTTCTATATGTTGTGTTCTGCTGGCACAGACTTTAAGAAGGTATTTCTATAACACTCCCAAATGCAGTATATCCATCATCTCATCTGGTCCTCAAAAGAGGCCACTGAGCCAAGTTACTTTTATCCCTGTTCTAAAGATGAAGAAATTCAGTTAAAAGAGTGAAGTGATTTGCCCAAGGTCATAGGGCTAGTTAGTAGTAATTCTGGAAAAGAATCTAGGTCTCCTAAACCTAGGACCAGAAAACTTTCCATTATCATAGGCCTTAAAAGAGTAGCTATCTCACTTTTGCCTATTTTTAATAAAGTTTAATGGTCAAAATCTCAGTTTAAAATTTATAACACTACAGACATTAAATTTAGAGGATTTGAGTATGATCCTTAGAATATGGTGGAATTTTAATATCCAAAAATAAAAATAGTCTTTTGTGTTTCAAATAAATAAACGACATAGAGTGAAATGTCCTCACTACAAGGTGAAAAATGTAAAAGGACAAAAAAATTCCAAATAAACTAAATACTATTTTTTCTTGTTTCTGTGAGCTAAATATTCATTCAGCTCTTTCATACAATATGCACTTTGAGTAATGGGAATTTTCAGTGATGTGGCTATTCTATCCACTGAAACAGATCATTCAAGCCTTCTTATCTTATGCATTATTCAAATTTCTTTATAATTCTTAAATAAAGTAGCTACTAGAATGTGCTGTAACTCACTTAACCTCCACTTGGCTACTTGAGGATAATAATAGCACCTTCCTCTCAGGGTTGTTGTGAGGATCAAATGAAATAATTGTAAAGTGTTTAGCAAAGTGCCTAGCGCATGGAGAGTAATATAGGAACATGTTGTTGTTGTCGTTGATCCATCTGACTCTTCATGACTGTGTATGGGATTTTCTTGGCAAAGATATTGTAGTGGTTTGCCAGTTCCTTCTCCAGTGGATTAATAGAGGTTAAGTGACCTGTCCAGGGTTACACAGCTGGTACATGTCTGAGGCCAGATTTGAACTCAGGTCTTCTTGACTCTAAGCCCAGCAATCTATCTGCTAAATGCCTGGCTTCCTCAATTTAATTGTTAGTTATTAATATTGTTAATATCAATATTTATTATTATTATTATTACCCACAAACAATGGAAGTCTTTCTCTGATCTCCTTAATAATAGGTGGCTACTTACACAGTACATAAGAAGTCCGTTCACTGTCCCTTGATCTCATTATAACTCTGGCCCATATCCTTTTCCAATTATACAGGTCTTGAATCATACACTTTGTCAGAATTCTCACATACACGTCATCATTAGTAATATATAGTTGTATGCTTCTCTCCCACCATGCTGCTTTCTGTTCCCCCTCATGCTATCTATAATTGTGATTTTCCAAGCATCATGCTATTCCATGGTGCAGAGTCCAATAGCATCATTGGTGCTATATTGAGTTTTAAAATATGTCCTCCTGTTGCGGTTGACTTTGGGAACAGAGAAAGTGCCACACAATTTCTGAAATGTCATTCAGCCAAATGTCCTATTTTGAAAAATTTCATTCTAACCTTAATTCATTGTTCTTAGTAGTGCTGATCCATGATGTATATATTGATGAACCAATTAAATGGGTTAAGCACCACATTCACTGTCTGTTATGAAAGAGAAAATTCATTTCCTGTTACTTTGGTACTTGCCATGCATAGGTGTAACAACAATGTTGCTAGCAGCTGTTGTGGGGGTGAAAGATCAATAACACCAGCACACAGAAGGGCTGCCAGCACGGATTCCTTGATCTGCTTTTCTAAGGAAAGCAACTTTAGGGGTTAACAATCTTACTTTGATTAAATATACATATACCACTCAGTTCAGGGAGAAAAGCCAGAAATTATAAGCATACATTATATAAACAGAGCAAACACACATGGAAATCAACAGACAGGCTTCTACCTGTCTGACCAGGGAATTACAGTTACCAGAGAGAGAGGCATCCACATCTGGGTTTTCAAAGCCTGATGTGAGGGGATGGGTGGTTGGGGGCGGTTCCAACAGCTACCCAGAGTTTCATGACCAAATCACCAACACTCTTCCAATGAATGTGCCCCCAAAGGCAAAACACCAATCTCAGAGCCCTTATACCCTGTTCAGGGCCCTGAGGGCTCAGAGCCTACTTAACATAAACGTGTGGGGCCTCAGGCCTAGTTAGTGAAAGGGTGTGGGTCTGCCTCTAATCAGGCCTCCCTTTGTTGGCCCCACCTGAGGCCTATTCAATGGGTGGGAAAGATCTTTCACTTACAGATTGGCCTTACAATAGATTCTCATCCTAAGGTAGGACAAAGTAAAAATATATAAGCCTGAGACAATTTTCATTTTTTAAAAGAATGTCTTGGACTCTATTTGCCAATGATACTTTTTCATCACTTCAGTATCTTCTTCTATGCCTGACTTTCACATTAAAAATTATCAGGTACTAAAATATATACTGACATTCTTTGGAGAAATTTTTCAAGTGTTTCTTATAAATTCCCTACTTTTTTTCCAACCTCCACGAAAGATTCTATGTATAAATTAATATTATATTCACATCAGCCTTTATCTATTTATGTTTATCATGAGTCTTGTGAGGTTAAATGACCAAATGTTCCATAAAACATTTATTGGTGACTTTGGAAGAATAAAGAAAATCAATTCCAGCAACTCTTTTATTCCTTCTCTCTCTGAGGACAATATATGAACTGCCCTTTCATTTAGTCATACCTTCTTTATATCTTTAGGTTTCATCTTCGGTAAGAATGTCATTATGGAAAGCGAATTAATTCCTCCTTGGCCATTTGACAAATGATTTACAATGAAAACCAACAGTTTATTCTTTTTTTAAGAGAAGGTATTAAAGCTGTAATTTTTAGTAGCCTATGCCATTCTGCAACTATTAAAAAAATCCACGTGTGAGCCATTTCAAATTCAATTCACTGCATGTAATCAGATTATTAACTGGTTAGAGTAAAGGTGAAAAAAAATCAACAAAAAGAAAGCATAAAGATAAGAACATTCTGCATGTGATTACAATAGCTCCAAATCAACCTTTTAAATCAATACAGTAATCCTAGAAAATGAAAAATAGATAAAAGTAAAGACATTGAATTAGATTATTGTGATGTCTGATAGTAGTATAAATGATGTAAAGTAGAAATGAAAAACAAAACCTTAAAAATACAAGTATCTATGACAAATGAAGAAAAAGAGACATGGTGAAGGAGACATAGAATACAGTGATATTAATGGGTGAAAAAACAAGCTAAAGCCCAGGCATGGAAAGATATCAAGAAAAGGGACTATTGGCAGTGACAAAGCAGAGATTAAAAAATAAATAAATAAAGATGATGACAATTGAGAATGGTCTGATCAATCTGGTGATCCAATCTAGTGATCTCCTGGTGAAGGCTGATAAAGCAGATTTCAATTTTGAGGCTATTTCCCAAGAGTTCCTTTTTCCCTACTCCTTGACTCATATCATACAGATGTCCTCCCATGATTTCTCCCCTTACAACCCTATCTCACATGAAGTGGTGACCCTTCCCCTTGCCAAAGCAAAACCTAACAAAATATTTAACTAATAAATATACTAACAAATATCTTTAATCACACCCCACTATGTATTGTCCAGCGTATGAATAAGTTGGATAACTGAGAGATTAAAATGTTTGAAGGAGAATCAACATCTTATGAGCACAGGAGTTGAAAAAGAGAGAAAAACTTTGCTCTAAACTCATTGAAGAAAAAAGAGTATATTGGAAGTCTATAGGCAATAGCCACCAGAATTTTGATTTTGTGTGTGTGTGTGTGTGTGTGTGTGTGTGTGTGTGTGTGTGTGTGTGTGTGTGTGTAGAGAGAGAAAGACAGAGAGAGAGAGAGAGAGGAGAGACTGAATGAATCTCAAATGAAGAGAGTTTACTGAATATTTTGGAACCTTTAGAGTGGGATGTTGGTGAGTTTAGATAGAAGGGTACAGCAAAAAGGGAAAGGGTATTGAGGGACTAATAAATCAAAACAATGGTAGTTGGGGTTCAGAATCACTGGAATGGGGAGAGGATTACAGGCTGGGAGTACATTAATCATTGAGGAATGAGCTCAGGCAGGTAAACATTTTTCGTAGGTTTTTTTTTGTTTGTTTACTTGGTTTTGGAGGGGAAGTGGCGGGGAGTATAGAGAAGGGGTTACACTAAACATCACCTTGTCTCCAAGTCTTCTGATTGATGATCTACCTGACTCTTCTCTCCCCACTCCAGTCTAACTTCCATTCAAGTAGCCAAAGAGATCTTCCTTCAATGTAAATCTGAATATGCTGAACCTCTACTAATTGAACTCCACTGGCTCCCTGTTTTCGCCAAGATGAAATATAAAATCATCTATTTTTCTTTTAAATCCTTTCATAGCTTGCCCTGTTCCTACCTTTCCAGGTTTTTTACATCTCATTCCTCTCCACTTACTCTACAAAACAACACTGCTCTTGTGTTCCTTGCAGGGGATACTCCATCTCCTGACTCCCTGTCATTTCTCTGTCTTTCTCCTGTGTCTGAAATTCTTTTCCTCCTCACCTCTTCCTCCAAGTTTTCTTCAAGACAGATCAAAATCCACATCCTACGTCTATAAGAGGCCTTATTTCACCTTATCCCACTCAGTGTCAGTGATGCCCTTCTGAAATTTTACACTCTGTACATCTTGTGTATGAATAGTTATTTACATATTATATCCATTAGAATGAGAACTCTTTGAAGTCAGGGGCTATTTCATTTTATTTTTGAGAGGCAGGGGTGGGGTTTGATATCCTTTGCTCTTAACAAAGAACCTATTCATTAAATGTTTATTGATGATGTTAATGACGATGATAAAAGCCAAACTATAAGGGCTTGAAAAGTGAGAGAATTGCTGATCAAGTAGAAACACTGGGATGGATATTCTTTGTTATTATTTTGTTTTAAATTTTGGAAGTAATAGAAAGAAGAGGGATAATATCATAACCTTAGAGTTTACTAACATTCGAGGAAGTATTTTTTTTTGTTTAGTCTAGAAAAACATCATTTTGAGGAATGAAGAAGCCAGTGGAGAGGTAGCAATGAAATGTGAAAATGAATAGGGGATAATTCCTAGAACTATGTCTCAGAGGAAAAAAGAGAGGCTAGAAATAAGTACTGCAGATCTTGATGCCTGTGGCCTTTTTAGTTAATAGTGTGAACCACATGCTGGTTGGAAACCCTCTATTTCTGAGCCTCTTTGTTCTCCTCTAGCCTCTGAGTTTTCCTACTGGATGAAGCAGATTCTTTGTTGCCCTTGGGTCACTGAAGCAGGGTTAAGCTCTTTTAGCTTACAACAGCTTAAACCTAGTGTTTACAGAGCTTCTTCTGTCTGTCCGATTGATTAGGCAATGAAGTAACATGATGATTGTTTACTGAAAAGCAGTTCCCTTTAATTTTGGGAACCACAAGGCTACTCAGGTCTTACTCTCTAGCAGCTTTGAAGACTATCTTACTCTTTACTGCCCATAGAAGACAGACAGTAAGAGGCAATGTTTTTGAGGGCTTTCCCCTGTACACAGCTTTTCTTAGTCAACTCAATACCACAAAAATAAAACTTTTTTCTAATTAGCTCTTTCAAATAGCAGAGCTTTCCTCCAATCAGATCAACTCCCTACATCAAAAACAGATTCTCTAGTCAACTATTCTCAGCTTGTATCATCCTCTCAGCTTCAGAGACTTATGTTATATCTTCTGACTTTTGCTGTTTTTCTCATTTGCTTCTCTAGTCAGCTTCTCTGATTTTTTTTCTTGTCCTTAGCTTCTTTGGTAGCTCACTCCTGATGTTCTGTGGCTCCTCATCAGGTCTCATTCATCAAATCAGAGACTCTACATGACCCATCTCAACTTCAGTGGAGAAAGATCAAATCTATATTTTGTAACAACAATTCAGCTAGAAGCTGTTGTAGGGGCATAAGACCCAATAAGACGAGCAACAAGAGCTGCCAGCACAGATTCTTTGATCTGCTTTACTAAGGAAAGTAACGGGGTTAACAATCTCACTTTAATCAAACATACATATATAACTCAGTTCAGGAGGAAAAGCCAGCATCCTGAACTTCAGAGCAAATACAAACAAATTACAAACAGACAATATAAACAGACTAAATAAACACAAATCAATAGACATGAGCCTTATCTGTCTGACCAAATCACAATAGTTCCTTGTTTCAACAATCTGGCTAGCAGCTTCTGTGGAGGTATAAGATCCACCCACAGCCAGCACCCAGAAAGCTGCCAACAGCACAGGTTCTTTTGATCTGCTTTAATAAGAAAAGCTATGTGAAGGGGTTGACAAGCTTACTTTAATTCAGCATACAAATGTCATTAACTTATTTCAGAGGAAAATGCCAGCACCCTGAACTTCAGAACAAAATACAAACAAATTACAAACATCAACAGACAGATCTTGTCTGATTCAAATCCCAATACATAGTTACCAGAGTTCAACAAAGTCTCAGCATCTGGGGGGTTACAAGCTGGAGGGCTCCTTAGCTACAGCTGCCCGGAGTTTCCTCATCAACATCATCTCCAGAGCCCTGCACAAATGGCTCTGTCCTCCCTTCTTATAGGGTTTCAGACGTCATCAAACATCATCTGAATGACCAGAACTTAGGCTGCTATGATTGGCTCTTGACAGCCCCTCCCCTTAGGACCCTGGGAGGTTCACATCCACATAGGTTAGGTTAACACCTAATAGGGCATGGTTCTGGAGTTAGCACCTCCCCTTAGCCAGCCCTATCTTGGGTCCCACCTTAGTTGCCAATCCACACCCACTAAGGTTTTATACCTAATAGGGGTTTGTGCCTGGGGCTTAGCACCTAGTAAGGCTCAATGAAATACACTAAATTACTCAAAGGGAACAAAAGCCAAACTATTCAAGGGCACTTGGTTGAACTAAGTGCTAAGGAGCCCATTTTGCTTACCAACACATTCCTAGAGAAGAACCAATGGGTCTGGGTTAGCAAAGCTGGGGGGTGGGGTGGGGGGTGGAAAAAGCTGCAGTTACAATGGCTTGCCCAGAGTTACGAGCCACTCTTCCAGTGAATGAGACCTCCCAAAGGAAAAATGCCAACCTCTGAGTTTATATGCCCTGTTCAGGGTCAAAGGGAGTTACAACATGCGACTCAAACCCACTGGTCTAAAGGCTTCTGGTGTCACAAACATGTTATTCAAACCCATGTGAACTAGGCTTTCCCTTGAGGTAAGGAGGTCATCAAAGACTCCCGATTTCATCAAAGAAACAAAGGTCAGACTTGTCAAGGGCACTTGATTAAATAAGAGCTCCAAAAGAGAAAATAGTAAAGAAAAAGGTCCCACCTTAATTACTGATAAACATTTTTGTCAGATATAAAAGAAAAAAAAATTATATAATAGCCCTATAGTCACCAAAAAGTTCTTTGATAGTTTATCAGAAATAAACAAGAAAGTCCTGAAAATAGTTATATTCAAATTAGCTGCTGAGAAATAATATATTATAGAAATCTCTGCAATACTGTCATTATTTTTGAAGGGTTTACTTTCACTCTGATCCCCTCAGATATTCTATAGATATGTTCCAGCACTTTTATCTGAGAGACCATTTCTTTTTCAGTTGGTCGTTTCCTTCTCAGCTTCCCTCTGAATTGTTTGTTTTTCTTCTAAGTGCTTTTCTCTGAATTCTACATTTTTCTTCCCCTTTCAAAAAATAAAATGACCACATGAGAATGGAGCAGTATTATCATTTACATATATAAACATACCTACACACATTCACTCATATCTCTCAGGTAATTCAATCACAGTTGGGCAACAATTTATATGTATATACAAATAAGTGTGTCTGTGTGTGTGTGTGTGTCTGTGTGTGTGTGTGTGTAGGTGATTCTGTAAAAATTTAAGCTGGATACTAGGTCCTGATCTGCTTTGGCAGTAGTTTCCTAACCAAAAAAAACAATGACAAAGTTCATATGCACATATTTTTTAATTAATTTCAGATATAGGAAAATGAGAAAGCTAATTGAATTTTGTGGCTGCATATCTTTTATAGAGGATAACAAGCTAGAGAAATTCTTCAAAGTATCAGGGTTCTGCATAGATTAGCAAGTTATGAAATTGACCCTAGATTCTTTAAGTCTATGCCCTTGTAGTTTGTGTCAAGCTGGGAAGATTTTGAGTGTGGACAGATTGTCTGATTGTCTTGTGAGGCTCAATACCAGTTGATTTTTTTTATTGTTTGTTCTGTTTTGGCACAGTGGCTCATAAAGAACTATGTATCAATATGTGACAGGGTTTTTTTTAATCTGAGTGTATAGAAAAAGTACCAAATTCAATCTGACTTTTATTAATTAACCACAATGTACAAAGCAATGGGATTGATTCAAGGGATATAAAGAGAAAAAGAAAGCAATCCTAGCCTGTTCTCAATGAGCTTGCTTTACTGGGGTGGGGAGTGGGAGTAGGGGAACAGGGAGATACAAAATATACACAAATCAGTAAATGCAAGTTAATGCAGAGGAATTTCAAAACTGAGAAAAGGATGATACTAGGGGATTCAGGAAAAAATCTTTTGGTGGTGGTATCACCTGAGCTGAGCTTTGGAAGAAGGTAAAGATTCTATATAGAAGAGGGAAAGAGAGAATGTGTTTCAGAAAGGAGAATGAATGCATTTATTTTTCCAGAATGAGCCTTTCCAATATCTACATCAGACTCTTCCCATGACTCTTATTAGAGTCCTTGAGCAGATAGTCCCTGCTCCTTGAGAGAGCAGGGACTACCTTTGCCTCTTTTTGTACCCCAAGGGGTTCGCACGGTGCCTAACACATAATCAGTACTTAATAAATGTTTATTGATGGATTGATGGACTCTGCCTCTTTGGTTAGGAACTTTAACCCCTTATGGACAATAAGAGATTCTTTCTCAGAACGTGGGAGATAATAGTATTAGTGTACTATGTATGAATACAGAATACACCTAGAGTATTTTGTTTTACTCTGGGTACAACATTGTTTTGAAGGACAATGAGAAATAGGGGAGCATTTGGAAAAGAGCAACCAAGATGGGAAGAGGTGTGGAGAATATACTGTGTAAAGACATGTTAAAGAAACTATATTTTTCTACCCTGGAGAAGAGGAAAGCTAGAAGGAGCCTGGTCATTGTCTTCAAATATTTCAGAGGGTTGTAACATGGAAACAAGATTAGACTTGATCTACTTCACTTAAGGGCAGAACTAGATACAATCGCTAGAGATGTATGTAGGTAATACTTTAATTATTATTATCACTTTACAGATGAGGGAATGACACCTCAAAGAGATTGAGTGACTTACCCATGATCATTCTGCTAGAAGGCATCAGAAATGGGCTTTGCAAGTCTAACACCTTATGCACTATATTATGAGCAAAGTTTAGGCTTAATGTGGGGAAAGGAGCAGAGATGGGAAAAAGGGAGGATTTTGTAAATATCAGAGCTATCCAAAATGGAATAGGCTGCTTTGGGATGTAAGCAGTTTCTCCTTCACTACATCTTCAAACAAAGGACAAATAATTATTTTTCAGATACGTTAGAGAGATTGCTGTTCAGTTAGAAGATCGGAACAAGAGACATTTAAGGTCCTTTCAATTTAAGTATTTTTTTTTATTCTGTAGTTCCAACATAATTCCTTCCTAAAATGAGGTCATATCTTTATTTATGGCGCCGAAGAGCAAACAGGTATCTTGCTGGCAACCTAGAAATGATCATTACATTTACACATAACAGTTTTGATTTCTAGAATCATGCAGAGGCACACCTGTCATGGGATAGATTAAAAAAAGTCATTTAAAGCATAGTTAAGTAGCCTGAACTCTGAATTAACTGAGAGTAATAATTGTAAACCCATTGTCTGTTACCATTACAACACAGATATTTTGAATATAGTACACTTGACATTTGCTGCAAGATGTCAAATAGTCCACATTTTAAAAGAACTTGTCTTGCTTCATTCTCCATTCAGCAAAAGTCACAACCTGGTACTTTCCTTAGATGATAATTTAGATGTCAATCTCAGCTGCACTAAAACAGTGGCCCTGGAGTTTTAGCTCTACTTAAGGCTGGCTTCCAAATATAATAAAAAATAGCTGTGAAATCTGAAACCTCTTAGTAATTCTTCTGGCTCACGGCAGGACCACTTGAAAAGCCACTCAATATGAGAACAAAATAAGATGTGCAAGTTTCAGAAAGCATTGTCAAAAATGAAGTTGGAAGGGGTAGAAATATTGTTTTTTACTACTTCATTCTTAACCCTTTGGTATCATTGTAAGAGGACATGTTATTTGTAGCTTTAGTTATAATGAACAGCTACTGGCTTTCTGGCTGTTGAATTCAACAATTCAGATAAATAATTCTGCATTTTTGGTACAATGTTAGTAGTGGACACCAACTACTAAGTGATTTCAGGCTCTCATTTAGAACATTGATATAATTCTCCTAGTTGGGTAACAAAGAGAATCACAGAATACTAAGTATTGAAAGAGATCTCATAGATCATCTAGTTCTAGTTGTTTATTTTTTGGTTAGATTTATCTAATTCTGACAAGGGAAAGTTGAGGTGCCCCATTAGTATAGTTTTATTATCTATTTTCTCCTGTAACTCATTCAACTTCTCCTTCAAAAATTTAGATGCTATACCATTTGGTGCACTTATGTTTAGCATTGGTAAGACTTCAGTGTCTATGGTACCTTTCAGCAAGATGTACTTTTTTTTCTTATTTTTTAATTAAGTTTTGCTTTTGTTTTGTCTGAGATAATGACTGCTGTTCCTGCTTTCTTTGCTTCAGCTGAAGTATAAAAGATTCTACTTCAGACCCTTCTGTTTTATGGGTGAGTTCATCCCATTTACATTCACAGTTATGATAACTATACATTTCCCTCCATGTTATTTTCCCTTTTTTTATTCCCCTCTTTCTCTTACCCCCATTCTTTCCCTCCTCACAAGTGTTTTACTTCTAATCATCCACTACCTCAATCTACCTTCACTTTTATCAGTTCCCTTCCTCCTTCTATTATCCCTGTCCCTTTTTACTTCCTGTAACATTGAGGCAATAAACTATGTAGTTCTGTATTGCAAGGTACAAAAGACTCTCCATAAAGAAGGTAAAAGAAGTTTAACATTTATTTAGACACCAGAAAATCATATCCCATAACCAAATGTTCAGCTCCCACAGCCAGTCAGCCCACTTTATCATAACAGCAAGGAACTTAAAACACTACATAACAGCCTGGAGCCTAGCTATCTCAAAACCTATCTGACCCTCTGCTGGGATCTTCCCAAAGACAAACTCACAGTAGTCAGCCTGTTCAGTTCTAACAATCATGAGGGCAGCCATTAGCAGTCATAACTGTGCTCTCTCTTTCTCAGCATTTTCCTGTGACATAACTTCCTTTTCCTGTAAGATAGCTCCTTCCACCACATGTAACTTAGGTTTCCTGTGACATAAGCAGGTCACATGGTCTATTAATGGGGGGGGAAGATCTTCAAATCCAAATTGCTACTACACTTTCTTACAGGGTAAGATAGATTTCTATACCAAACTGAGTGTGTATGTTATTCCCCTGTCTGAGCCAATTTTGATGAGAGTAAGGTTTAAGTTTTGCCTGCCACCCCACCCATCTTCATCTCCATTATAATAGATCCTTCATGTCTCTTTTATGTGGGATAATTTACTCCATTCAATCCTCCCCCTTTTTCTTCCAGTTCAATTTTCTTTCTCACCTCTTTCTTGTCACCTTTTGTCTAAGTCGCCTTAATTCCACAGTCTACATATACTCCTTCCAATTGCTCTTATAGTAATGAATTTCCTAAGGGTTACAAATATTATCTTGCCATATGGAAATATAAACAGTTTAACTTTATTAAATTACCTATGTTTTCTCTTTCTTGTTTCTTTTTTGCATTTTTATGTTTCCCTCAACTCTTGTATTTTGAGGTCAATCTTTTTTTATTCAGCTATGATATTTTAATTAGGAATGCTTGAAAGTCTTCTATTTTGTTAAATATCCATTTTTCCCCTGAAAGATTATATTCAGTTTTGCTGTGTAAGTGATTCTTAGTTGTAATCTTAACTCCTTTGCCTTTCAGTATATCATATTCCAAGCCTTCCAGTTCTTTAATGTGGAAGCTGATAAATTCTGTGTAATTCAGACTTTAGCAAATGATATTTCAATTGTTTCTTTTTGGCTGCTTGCAGTACTTTCTCTTTGCTCTGTGAGCTCTGGAATTTGGCTGTGATGTTCCTAGGAGCTTTCATTTTTGGATCTCTTTCAGGCAGTGATAAATGTCTATTTGGTCCTCTGGTTCTCATATATCAGGGACGGTTTTCTTGAAAAACTGTTCTCCAGGCTTTATTAATTTTTTTTTATTATGGCTTTCAGGTAGTCCAGTAATTCTTATATTATCTCTTCCGGATCTATTTTCTAGGTCAGTTGTTTTTCCAATGAGAAATTCCATATTTTCTTTTTAAATTTTTTTATTTTGTTTTATTGTATCTTGATGTCTCATGGAGTCATTAGTTTCCATTTGCTCAATTCTAATTTTTAAGGGATTATTCTCTTCAATGAGGTTTTGTACTTCCTTTCCCATTTGGCCAATTTTATTTTTTAAGAAGTTATTTTCCTTGGTAAATTTTTGTATATCTTTCCCCATGCTTTTGACTCTTTTTTCATGATTCTCTTGCATTGCTCTCTTTTCTTTTCTAAATTTTTCTTCTACTTCTCTGATTCAAGTTTTAAAATCCTTTCTTAAGCTCTTTTAAACCTCTTCTTTTGGGGCCTGAGAACAAATTACATATTTCTTTGAGCCTTCACATGTAGCCATTTTGACACTATTGTCCTCTTCTAAGTTTATGTTTTGATCTTCCCTGTCACCATAGTAACTTTCTACACACAAGTTGTTTTTCTGGTTGTTTTTTACTCATTTTTTCTTCTTTGTTTGTGACTTAGTGTTTTTCTGTGAGAGTTAGGCCCTGATCCTACACTGTCCCAAGATTTTTTATACTGGGGCTCACTGTCTTACTGCTGGTTTTCACTGGGCTTCAAGGCTTAGGTACTTGCATTCACTGGAGGGTAGGATTCCCTTTTGATTTGTACTGGAGAATGGGTCCTCCCTGTTGGCCTGCCTTGGGTATGGAGTTTAGCTGCTGGTCTGCCATAGCAGGGGACCCTTGCTGTTGGATTGCTGTAGAAACAGAGTCTCTCTGCTGGTAGGGCCCAGGGCCAGGGTCTTGCTGTTCACCAGCCCCGCAACGGGCTTCCGTACTGTTTAGCAATAGAGTCAATGCTTCTTTGGTGCCTTGTGCTGGGGGTGGGGCCTTGCCGTGTTGTGCAGACCACTCATTTGCCTGGGGGTCTGCTGGTTTGCAGGTAGTCAGGGCCTCACTGGTGGAATTTCCCAGGCTTGCAGCTTTGCTGCAGGCTTCCTGCTGTGAGACTGGCTGCTGCTGCTCTGGAACTTTGCTCCCTTCACACACTAATGAGACAAGACTTTCCTAACTTGCTGGTAAGCTGCTTCCCTGTTCCTTAAATCAATTTTGAGGCAGTTTTCTAGTTATTTGGAGAGGTATTTGGGAAGTTTGACAGGGTTCCTTCCTCACTCTGCCCTTTTGGTACCAGAAGTTTGGTTAAGAAAATAATTTTTAAACAATAAAAATTTAAACATTTCAGAATTTAAGCTCACCACGTACAAAAAGAAGAATGTGTTTAACTGTACTTATTATATAACATTTACCTACATAAAGTTAAATCTGATTTGATATTTGTTTCAGTAAGTTGGGCAAAGAACTTACCTGAAATTCAGTTTGATTTGACAAACATTTGTGAAGTACCCTTTACATGCAGAACTCCCTGTTAGGACAACATAACCAGTCAATATTTCTGCATACATATTCAACAGGAACACATAAGTAAAATCCATTCAAAATAACTAGAGAATGTATAAACCATTTGGGAGTTTAACTACCAAGACAAAGAGATTCTATCAATCCAACTTTAATACATTCTTTACAGCAATGAAGACAGACCTAAATAATGGGATATTATTTGGAGGATTTGATGGGATTCAAATATTAATAATAACATGCAGACAATACAATAAAAATGACAATACAACTAAACAATATACTAATTTAGTGTTATTTATATCAAACATCAATGGATTAATTGAGAGAGATAGGGGAAAACATAACAATTAAAAATTTCAATAGGAACCAGCAGTAAAAATCTTGAGGGAAATAATTTTAAAAACTGATAAAGAGGACAATCTTAGCAACTGAGAAATTAAATTAGTCTCCAAGTCAACAACCATCAAACTGATAATAGAGAGGTTGTTCACTACACAACATGGGTTAGATGACATATACAAGTAAACAGAAACAGTAGCCTGTTGTTTCCAAAACCCAAAGACCTCAACTAATGATATAAGAGATCACTATTTGACAAAAACCTGCTAGTAAAACTTGAAGACAGACTGGCAGAAATTAGGTATTAATCAAACCTTTGATCAAATACTAAGATAAGCTCCCAATAAATGCATGGCTTAAAACAAACACCAAATCATACACAAATTAGAGGAGCACTGAAGACAGTATTTTTCAACTCTATGGATAAGGGAACAGTTCATGACCAAATGAGGAATAAAAATCATAGAATGTACAATTTTATTGCATATCATAAAAATAAGAAGGGAAACAGCCAGATAGCTTTTAAAAAGTAGCAGCAACAACAAACTATTTGCATCAAGATTCTCTGACAAAGGTTTCATTCCCAGTTCCATATATAAAGAACCAATTCAAACTTATAAGAACAAGAATCATTCCTTAATAGATAAATGGTTAAATAATATTAAAAGTGAGTTTTCAAAGAAATCTTAACTATCAGTATAAGGCTTTAGTTCCTACTATTTGGAAGGCTGAGGATGGTCATCCCTCATGCTTGGGAATTCTGAGCTACAGCATAGAGCCAAAGCTGATCTGGTTCTGGAACTGCCTTTGGCTCCAGTGTATTGAGCTTTCAAAGAGAAGACCTACTAGGCTGCTTGAGGAGAAAACTGACTCAGGTCCAAATAGAGCATGTCAAACCTTCTGTGCCAGTCAGCAGTATGACTGATGCCATGAATGGCAGGTACATTTCCAGTCTTTGTGAAGAGACAACGAAAAAAAGGAAAACAAATAGGAGGAAGGAAGCAAGGAAGGAGGGAAGGGAAAAAAGGAAGGAAGGGAGTGAGGGAGGGAGGAAAGAAAAAGGGAAGGAAGGAGAAAGGGAAGAAGGAAGGAAGGAAATCTAAGTTATAAGTAATCATATCAAATGCTCTAAATCACTAATAATTAAAGAAATTCATATTTTAAAAACTCTGTGGTTCCAATTCACACCCCTCAAATTAATAAAGAGGACTAAAAAGGAAAATGACTAAAGTTGGAAGTGAGTGGAAAAACAGCAACATTAATGAACTATTGGTGGAACTCAGAACTGGCCAAGTCAGTTTGGAAAGAATTTATAATTATGCCCCACATATTTTTATATCGTGTAAACTTTTATCAAAGAATAATATCATTATTAGATCTATATAACATAGTATGATCAAAGAAAGAGGAAAAGGCCTTTAAGAAACAATTCCATATATTTTAAAACAACTCTTTTTCAGGTGGCAAATACCTGGAAACTAATCAGGGATCTATGATGAAGCATGCTATCCACTTCCTGACAGAGGTATGACAGCATCAAAATAAAGAATAAGACATAAACTTCTGGACATGGACAATGTGTTTTTCTTCATTATACACATTTGTTACAAAGGTTTCATTTATTGTTGTTGTTGTTGTTGTTTTAATGAGACAAAGAGATGCTAGGGAGAGAAGGGTTAAGAAAAGGTTTTTCCTTTACCCCCAATGCCTCACCTCCCCCCACCTCACAGAGAATATAAGGACGTCTAGAAGAAATCACAGGCAAGCAGGATAGCCTTTATTATTATGCCTATTTTCCCACTACCCAGCTTTAGTTATATTCCTTTTTTGTCATGTCAACTTGGTGAGTGTGAGGTAGGAACCTCAGAGTTATTTTAATTTGAATTTCTTAAATTATTCATGATATAGAATTTTTTAAATATGGTTGTAGATAACTTATTTTTTTTTGTTTTTTCTTCTTCTCTCCATTCCTTCCTTTCCTCCTTCTCTCTTTTAGCTTTACATGTTGAAATTATTATATGCTTTAAAAATTAAAGTGAATGCTACATAATAGAGATTTTTAGTTATGTATTATTGTACACAATGAGTACTTAAGGGTTCTACAATGAATATGTAAGTGATCACTTTACATAATCTTTGTTACATTCAGAATTTTTAAATGAAATAAAATGAAAAACAAAAAATAATGTATTCTCTAGACAGAAAGGGTCTGAACTTCTCTGCATTTTTTATGCCTCCTGAAGTTTAGCACATTGCTCTGCACACAATTACTATATACTGTAAGAGACAGAGACAGAAAGAGAGAGAGAGAAACAGATAGAGACACACTGAGAGAAAATCAATTAGATCCATATATAGAAAATAGTTTTGTGACAGACAATTGCATGCAAAAGAGAAACTGGCCTCAAAATGAATTGGAAGACCTTGACGTGCTTTAATCAGCTGATGTGCCTTGCCCATACATGTATAGAAACATTTAATTTATCTGGAGGACAATTATTTAGCAATTCCAAAGATTCAGATGGTGCCTGATAAATGAAAAAGGCTATGAGAAACCAAAGTACCTGTATATTCACTTTATTCACAGAAGAATCTTTAATAATACACACACACACACACACACACATATATATATAGTTGTGTGTGTATATATATATACACATAGGCAAATAGGTGGCTCATTTGATAGAGCAGTGGGTCTGGAGTCAGGAAGACCTGAGTTCAAATTTGACTTAGACATTTATTAGTTATGTGACCCTGGGCAAGTCAGTTAACCTCTTTGCCTTAAACCACTGGAGAAGGAAAACCACTCTAGTATTTTTGTCAAGAAAAGCCCCTAGACAGTATGATTTACAGGATCACAAAGAGTCAAGACATGACTGGAAAAAATATATGTCGTTCAGTTGTTTCAGTTATGTCTAATACTTAGTGACCCCATTTGTGTTTTTCTTGGCAAAGATACTAGAATGGCTCACCACTTCTTTCTGCAGCTTATTTTGCAAATGAGGGAAACAGATTCTATCTACTGTGCCACCTAGCTACCCTGACAATGTATACATATGTAAGTGTGCATATGCATATATGTTTGTGTGTGTATGTGCATGCACAGAGACACACAGGAGATATATATCTATATCCATATATAGATATATGCAGAACATATATGGATATATATAAATACTATGTAAAATATGTAGAGGAGAGATAGATACATAAACAGACAGATAGATAGATAGATAGACAGATCTCTGCACAGGTGTGATTTTATATACATGATCTCAAATGACCCTCAAAACAAGTTTATAAATACTATCCTACCCATTTCATAAAGAAACTAAGGAGCCAAGATGGTGGCCCCTGCAAACCCCTGTAAAAATGGCTCTGAACAAATTCTAGAGCTACAGAACCCACAAAATAGCATAGGGAAGAAAGGCTCCAGTCCAGGAAAGCCAGGAGGGTCACTGGGAAGGGTCTATCGCATGAAGGGGGGAGCAGAGCAGAGCACAGCCCAGTGTGGGCTGACCCAGGACCAACCAGATGAGGAGCTGGGGAGAACAGGCCATTTTACCCTGAATCAGTAAGCTCTGGCAGTTACCAGACTTCTCAATCTACAAATGCCAAAGACAACAGGGCAGATTACTGGGAAAAACTGCTGGATCTGAGTGCATAGTCAGCCCAGCCCCGGGGGTATGGAAGTGGTGCAGCTCTGGGGCTGCTTCCAGAGCTCTAGATGTGGTTGTTTCCAGTCCCAGGCCCACCTGGTGGGAGGAATTAAGCCCTGGATTAGAGCAGGAGACCAGAGCCTGCTTGGATCTGGGTTGTGGTTCAGGTTGGTGGTTCTTGGGGAAGGAAGAGCTCTGGTGTGGCAGAGCTTGCTGCGCAGAAGTAGCTTTGAAAACAGCAGCTCAGACCATAAAGCTTGGGACAAAGTACTCTACTCTATATATACTGATAAAAAGCTCAAGAGTCAAGTAGTTGGCTGGGAAGACGAACAGGCAACGCAAATAGAAGCAGATTCAGACTCAAACTTTGGAATCTTTTTTTGGTGACAAAGAAGTTCCAAACATACAGCCAAAATAAGTCAACAAAGTAAAAGAGCCTACATCAAAAGCCTCCAAGAAAAATATGAATTGGTCTCAGGCCATGGAAGAGCTCAAAAAGGATTTGGAAAAGCAAGTTAGAGAAGTAGAGGAAAAATTGGGAACAGAAATGAGAGTGACGCAGGAAAACCATGAAAAACAAGTCAATGACTTGCTAAAGAAGACCCCCAAAAAATACTGAAGAAAATAACACCTTACAAAATAGACTAACTCAAATGGCAAAAGAGCTCCAAAAAACCAACAAGGAGAAAAATGCCTGGAAAGGCAGAATTAGCCAAATGGAAAAGGAGGTCCAAATGACCACTGAAGAAAATAGTACCTTAAAAATTAGATTGAAGCAAGTGGAAGCCAGTGACTTTATGAGAAATCAAGATATTATAAAATAGAACCAAAAAATGAAAAAATGGAAGACAATGTGAAATACCTCATTGGAAAACCCACTGACCTGGAGAATAGATCCAGGAGAGATAATTTAAAAAATATTGGACTACCTGAAAGACATGATCAAAAAAAGAGCCTAGATATCATCTTTCAAAAAATAATCAAGGAGAACTTCCCTAGAGCAACAGGGTAAAATAGAAATTGGAAGAATCCCCCGACCGCCTCCTGAAAAAGATCCCAAAAAGAAAGCTCCTAGGAATATTGTCACCAGATTCCAGAGTTCCCAGGTCAAGGAGAAAATACTTGAAGCAGCCAGAAAGAAACAATTTGAGTATTGTGGAAGCACAATCAGGATAACATAAGATCTAGCTGCTTCTACATTGAGGGATCAAAGGGCTTGGAATATGATATTCTGGAGGTCAAAGGAGTTAGGTTTAAAACCAAGAATCACCTACCCAGCAAAACTGAGCATAATGCTCCAAAGCAAAATATGGATTTTCAATAAAATTGCAGACTTTCAAACTTTCTCAGTGAAAAGACCAGAACTGAATAGAAAATTTGACTTTCAAACATAAGAATCAAGAGAAACATGAAAAGGTAAACAAGAAAGAGAAATCATAAGGGACTGACTAAAGTGGAACTGTTTTGTTTACGTTCCTACATGTAAAGATGATATGTATAATTCATAATGAGACCTTTCTCAGTATTAGGGTAGCTGAAGGGAATATATATATATATATATATATATATATATATATATATATGTATATATGTGTGTATATATATATACACATACATACATACATACATACATACATATATGCATAGACAGAGGGCACAGGGTAAGTTGAATATGAAGGGATGATATCCAAAAAAATAAAATTAAGGGATGGGAGAGGAATATAATGAGAGAGGGAGAAAGGGAGAGATAGAATGGGGTAAATTATCTTACATAAAAGTGGCAAGAAAAAGCAGTTCATTGGAAGGGAAGTGGGGGCAGGTGAGGGTGGAATGAGTGAATCTTGCTGTCATCAGATTTGGCCTGAGGGGGGAATACCATACACACTCCATTGAGTATCTCACCCCACAGGAAAGAAGGGGGAAGGGGATAAAAAAGAGGGGGGTGATGATAGAAGGGAGGGTAGATAGGGGGAAGAAGTAATCAAAAGCAAACACTTTTGAAAAGGGATAGGGTTAAGGGAGAAATTGAATAAAGGGGGACAGGATAGGAGGGAGCAAAATATAGTTGGTCTTTCATAATATGAGTATTGTGGAAAGGTTTTGCATAATGATACACATATGGCCTATGTTGAATTCCTTGTTTTCTTAGGGAAGGTGGGTGGGGAGGGAAAGGGGAGAGAATTTGGAACTCAAAGTTTTAAAAACAGATGTTCAAAAAAATTGTTTTTGCATGCAACTGGGAAATAAGATATACAGGCAATGGGGCATAGAAATCTATCTTGCCCTACAAGAAAGTAAGGGGAAAGGGATGGGGAGAGTGGGGTGACAGAATGGAGGGCTGACTGGGGAATGGGGCAATCAGAACATATGCCATCTTGGAGTGGGGGAGAGGGTAGAAAGGGAGAGAAAATTTCTGGCTCAAAATCTTGTGGAAATCAGTGATGAAAACTAAAGATATTTAACAAATAAAAAAACTAAAAATATAAAATTAATGTAGACACTATAAAATATTTGGGAGTCTATCTGCCAAGTCAAACCCAGGGCCTATATGAACATAATTATGAAACACTTTTCACACGAATAAAGTAAGATCCAAATAAATAGAAAAGTATCAGTTGCTCATGGTTAGGCCAAGCTAATACAATAAAAATGACAATATTACCTAAATTAATTTATTTATTCAGTGCCATACCCATTGACCTACCAAAAAATTATTTTACAGAGCTGGATAAAATAATAACAAAATTCATCTGGAAGAACAAGAAGTCTAGAATATCTAGGAAATTAATGAAAAGAAATGCTAGGGAAGGTGGCCTAGTCATATCAGATATTAAACTGTATTATAAAGCAGCAGTCATCAAAACTACCTGGTACTGGCTAAGAAACAGCATCTTGGATCAGGGGAATAGGTTAGGTACACAAGATGCAGTAGTCAACCACTATAGCAATCTACTCTTTGATAAACTCAAAGAATCCAGCTTCTGGGCTAAGAATTCACTATTCCACAAAAACTGCTGGGAAAATTGTAAAATGGTAGGGCAGAAACTGGGCATAGACCAATATCTTACACCACATACCAAAATAATGTCAAAATGTGTTCATGATTTAGGAATAAAGGCTGATACTATAAGAAATTTGGGAGAGCAAGGAATAGTTTACCTATCAGATTCATGGAAAAGAAAAGAATTCATGACACAACAAGAGATAGAGAGCATTACAAAATGCAAAATGGATGGTTTTGATTATGTAAATTGACAAGTTTTTGTATAAGAAAGCCAATGCAACAAAAATCAGAAGGGAAGCAGAAAATTGGGAGAAAATCTTTACAACTGGTGTCTCAGATAAAGGACTCATATTTAAAATATACAGGGAACTGAGTCAAATTCATAGAAATACAAGTCATTCCCCAATTGAGAAATGGTCAAAGGATATGAGCAGGCAGTTTTCAGAGGAAGAAATTAAAGATATCTATAGGTATGTGAAAAAATGCTCTAAATCACTACTGACTAGAGAAATGCAAATCAAAACAACTCTTAGGTACCACATCTCTCCTGTCAGATTGACTAAAATGACAAAACAGGAAAATGATAAATGCTGGAGAGGATGTGGGAAAATTGGAACACTGTTACATTGCTGGTGGAGTTGTGAACTGATCCAGCCATTCTGGAGAGCAATTTGGAAGTATGCCCAAAGGGCTATAAAAATGTTCATACCCTTTGACCCAGCAATATCACTTCTAGGGTTGTATTCCAAAGAGATCACACAAGTGGGAAAAGGTCCCATATATACAAAAATATTTATAGCGGCTGTTTTTGTAGTAGCAAAGAACTGGAAATCAAGGGGATGCCCATCAATTGGGGAATGGCTGGACAAGTTGTGGTATATGAATGTAATGGAATACTATTGTGCAATAAGAAATGGGGAAGATATGGACTTCATAGTAACCTAGAAAAACCTACACGATATAATGCTGAGTGAGTGGAGCAGAACTAGGAGAACATTATATACAACCTCAGATATGTGGATTCTGTGATGACCAGCCCTGACAGACTTAGCTCTTCTCAGCAATACAAGGTTCAAATATAACTCCAAAGGACTCATGAGGGAGAAAGCTATCTACATCCAGAGAAAGAACTATGGAGACTCTGAATGCAGATTGAGGCAAACTGTTTGCTCTCCTTTTTTTTCTTTTCTTTTTTTTTCTTCTCTCTTTTGTTTTTGTTTTTGGTTGTTTTTGGTTTTGTTTCTTCTTTCTCATGATTCATTCCATTGGTAATAATTCTTCTTTACAACTTGACTATTGTGTAAATAAGTTCAGTGCAAAGTTATGTGTAGAAGATATATCGGATTCCATGCGGTCTTGGGGGGGGGGGGCGGGGAAGAAAATCTAGACCTCAGGATCATGTGGAACTGAGAGTTGTAAACTAAAAATAAAATATCTTAAAAAACAATTTAAAAAAAAGAAAATTGTTTATACCTTTTGACAATTTAATGGGAAATATTACATGATATTATACGTGTATACATACATGTTTGTAGAGATATCTGTTTATATATACATAGTATACATATATACACACATATATAAAATGCATGCCTCTATGTATTCAATATGCTAATTATTTATATATCTTGGATACCAAACACTAATTAGAGAAAATTTTAAAATAATTGCTTTCCCCCTTTGATTTTTTTTTCTCATTTGACTTCTCTTCTTGTTCTAGGTGCCTTATTTTTGTTTGTGCAGAAGCTGTAAAGTTTAACATAATCAAAGTTACATGTTTTATCTTTTGTAATTGACTTTATTCCTTGTTTGGGAATAAAAGCGATGAAAGAGAAGGCAAAAGAACAAGCATTCATTAAGTACCTACTATGTGCTCGACAAAGTGCTAAGCATTTTACAAGTATTGTCCTATATGATCCTCACAACAACCCTGTGAGGCAATGATCCCCATTATAACTTGGAGGAAAACGTGGTAGACAGCAGATAAGAGATTTGCCCAAGGTCACAACTAGTAATTGTCTGAGGTCAGATGTGTACTCAAGTCATCCTGATTCCAGGCCCTGCACTGTATCCACTGCTTTGGTTAAGAATACACCTCCTACCCAAAACTGTGAGAGATATATTATCTGTTTCTCTTCTGTTTTTTATGCTATGACATTTAATATTAAGTTTACATATGTATTTAGAATTTATTAGGGGGCAGGGTTCAGTCCTAAGTCTCTCCAGATTCTACGTCTAGTGCTCTTTTTGCATCATTCAGCATCTAAAACCTTTAGTTCTCATAAAGACTCTTGGTTACAGAACTTACTGACTCTTGTTTCATAAATAATTCTAATAACATGGATGATTTCTTTTGCTAGATCACAATGGATAAGGAGGGGCAAAATTTATGATGTAAAGAGGAAAGGGCACTAGACATGAAGCCAGAAAAGAACTGGATCCAAGAGCAAGATGTGTCATTTACTAACTCAATGGCTTTGGAGAAATGATTTTATCTATTTGGGCTTCAGTTTATTTTCTTGTTACATGAGAAGATGGACAATATTATGTCTCCAGTCTGACATTCTTTGATTCTGTACTTTGATATAGATTAAAAGATGCATGATCCAACAGTAAAAACATACTGAAAGCAAGGAAGAGTAGAAAACTTTAAAAGGCATTTAAAAGAATCCTGTATATATTTTCTCCATACTGCTTAATGCAGGAGTTAACAACTCAACACACCTGTAAAAATCCTTAGGGAATCATTATTTTATAAGATACAACAACATTTTAGGTCAATATTGATCACCCTGGATGGGCAATAAGAGGCTCATTATACTGTATTTTAAAATGTAGCAGTAAATGTACTGCCTTTTAGTATTTTCCAGCAATGTGCTTAAAATATAAAATATCCTGTCCATTAAAACATTATCTGCCAAAATCATGTATTTGAAACTGCTCATTCATTGCCTGACAATGTCAGTTGTGGGAGGTATTAGTATTGATGAAAGAACATTTAGCTATCCACCGATAGAAACTGGAGATGTTTAACAGCAAACATCTTTGATAAAAGTCTGACATCCAAATTCCATAGGGAATTGCCACAACTTATAAGACAGAGATATTCCCTTTAAGATAAGTGGTCAAAGGATATTCACAGATAATGTTCAAAAGAAGAAATATATGATCAGCCAATACATAAACATATATTCCAAGTGACTAATCATATGAGAAATGCAAATTAATATGTAACACTTGGCACAGATCCTGTAAGACAGAAATGGCAGATTCTCAAATCTACCTATCCCGTCCCAAACTCTGCTGACCTACAGCCTCAAATTTCTGAAATCTCAAACTGGATGTACAGGGTTACACAGCTTATAAGTGTCTGAAGACAGAGTTGAGCTCATGAAGTGAGTTTTCTTGACTGCAGGCCTGCCACTCTATCCACTGTGCCACCCAGATGTCCTAAATGTACAGTAGATAACTTGAACTCAGTATGTCCAAAATAGAACTCACTGTTTTTGTTGTTGAGTCACTTCAATCCTGTCCAACTCTTTGTGACCCCATTTGAGGTTTTCTTGGTAAAGATACTGAAATGGCTAGCCATTTCCTTCTCCAGCTCATTTTACAGATGAGGAAACTGAGGCAAACAGGGTTAAATGACTTGCCCAGGGTCATGCAACTAGTAAGTGTCTGAGGCCAGAATTGAACTCATGAAGATGAGTCTTCCTGACTCCAGGCCCGGTATACCACACACAATACCTAACTGCCCCTAGAACTCACTATCTTTCCCCCAAACCTACCCCCCCCATTCTTACATTCTCTCTTATTACAAAGGGCAACATTATCCTCCCAGTCTCCCAGGCTTGAAACCTAGAAGTCA
The DNA here is from genome assembly GCF_011100635.1 of Trichosurus vulpecula. Classification (NCBI taxonomy): domain Eukaryota; kingdom Metazoa; phylum Chordata; class Mammalia; order Diprotodontia; family Phalangeridae; genus Trichosurus; species Trichosurus vulpecula. Next base: position 370,200,038 of record NC_050575.1, on the reverse strand, counting down.
TCCTGGATTCCTCACTGTCTATCACCCCCCAGCCCACCACCAATCCAAGCTGTTGCCAAGACCTCTTGATTTCACTTTTGAAACATCTCTCATATGCCTCTTTCCCTCCCCTAACACCGCGGCCTCTCTAGTGCAGGCAATCATTATTTTATGCCTAGATTATTACACCAGCCTACTCTAGGGTCTGCCTGCCTCAAGTCTCCCCCCACTCTAAATCCATTCTCCATTCAGCCACTAAAGTAATTTTCCTAAAGCATAGATGTGATCGTATCACCACCACTCCATTCACTTAACTGGTGTCATTAGAAGTCCTTTATAACCTAACCCTCTCGTACCTTTCCAATATTCTTACACCTTCCTCCCTAACACATATTCTTGGATCAAGTGACTTCTATATCATCACTATCTTTTGCCTCTCTGATTGGAGGGTAGAGAGTGGGGCCATGAACTCCAAACCTCCATTTAAGAAGGGAGCTCAGCTCAGACATCTCCTCATTTCTCACCTGACTATACTATTTTGAGGACTCTCTGACTAACTGACTGACTTTTCCACCATACCTCTGTATCAAGAACCTTCCCTCAAATTCCCTTTCCCTCCCTTCTCCTTTTCAGTTTCCTTTTGTGTATTATCTTTCCTGATTATACTGTTAGGCCCTAGAGGGCAGAGACTGTCTTTTTCATATTTGAATCCCGAGTAATTAGCACAGTTCCTGACACATAGTAGGCATCTAATAAATATTTATTAATTGATTGTTTAATTGATATAGAATTATGTGAGAAAATTTATGAAGGTGCTCACATACTTTTATTCACTGATCCCCCTGCTGGTTCTGCTTTTGGCTATCTGACCTCTAATTCTCAATCTCCTTTGCCAAATCTTAATGCAGATCCCATTCATTAACCATGAGTATATCCTCAAAGCTCTATCATGGACCCTCATAGTACTCTGTATTATTTTGCATGGATTCAATTATCTCTATGAAGCCTTAGTATTTCCCATGAGTCTCACATTCACAACTGCTTTCGGATATAACAAACTACATTTCCATTAGGCATCTCAAATTTAACACATTGAAAACAGAATTCATTTTTTTCCCTCCAAACCCTCCCTTTTTCCAAATATCTCTAATGCTATCAAAGGGTATTACTATCTTCCCAGACACCAAAGCTCGAAACCTCAGTGTCATCTTTAAGTTTTCACTTACACACTTACTCCACATATCTGCTTTATTGCCAAATCTTGCCTCTACTTCCAAAACATCACAATATACCTCCCTTTTTGTCCATTTGCATTGCTGCCGCACTGGTACAGGCCCTCATCAATTTAGGCCTGCAGCATTGCCTTAACTTTCTGGTTGTCCTCTCAGACTCAAGTCTCTCCTTATTCTTATCAACCCATCGTCCGCTCAGTTTCCAAATCTTACCTCAAAAATCAAATATAAAGTCCTTTGTTTGGAACTTAAGGCCCGTTAGAGCCTAGCCCCCTTCCTACCTTTCTAATCTCCTCATACTTTACTCATCTCCACACACACTATTATCAAGCAGTATTGGTTTGCTGGCTGTTCTTTGCATATACATTGTATAAAGAAAGACATTCCTTCTTCTCAAGATGCTTTCTTTTTAATGTAAGGAGACAACCTATAGGAGGGAATTAAGAATCTTCAGGGTCCCTGCCCTCACTTTCAATTGAGCATGATAAATTTCAAATTTATAGGGTTAAGTGGGGTTAAGGAAGGGAAGGGTGAGATAAGTACCTACATGGTGGCAAAGAACATAAAGGATGACTGGTCTGGGCCCTTCCTCACAATGGAGGTTCAGGGAGATACTGGCCCAAAGTCATAGCGGCATAACAAAAACATAACAAATAACACAGTAAAAACATGACAAAAACAGCTAGAACATGGGAAATCCAGAGAATAAAGGATGGCAGCTCAGGATGCTCCTCAAAATGGAGGTTCAGGGAGGAACTCATCAGCACACCCCAGGGTGATGCAACACTCCATTTCTCAACTCAGTGACTTCATTGACCAGCTCCCACTCTTGAAATAACCTCTCTCCTCACCTTGAGTCACTGGCTTTTCTGGCTTCTTTGCACAAATCTTACCTTCTAAAGGAGTCCTTTCTAGTACCCCATCCTCCCCTCCCAAAAGTGCCTTCCCTGGAAAATTTACCTTCCCTTTACACTGTACATATCTTATATGTCCAAAGTAATTTACAACTTATCTCTCCCAATTGAAAGTGAGAGAAGGGATCCTCGGTTTGCCCTCCTTTATAGCCAAAGCATGGTGCCTAGCTCAAAGTAAACAATACTGCCTGCCTACCTGACTGAACCTTTCACCCTATGCTGGATATACTCCAGTTTCTTAATGCCCTTCCTAAAATATAGTCTTTACATCTGTTGTTGTGAGCAGAGAAGTATGCAGCTGGGCTATCATCTCCCTGGATGTGGCTTAAAATTAAATTAGGATTATTTTATATTTTTGGAAGCCATTCCGTACAGTTGACTCTTATGGAACTTTCCATCTACTCAAGTTATTTCAAACTTCTTTGTAGATTTTTGTATTTTATTATCTTTAATGAGAAAATTGAGAGTCAATCCAATGCATTTTCAATTCTGATGCTTTTATCTTCTCCAATTTGCTGCTTGTTACAGGACAAGCTTCCAAGGATGCCAAGGCCATTTCCCAGAACTTTACTTGATGAAATTGATGGGTATGTGATAGAATTTTATTTTCGATTTCTAGAAAAGCAACTTAAACTGTCACAAGTTCTAATCAGGTTATTAGCCTAAGATATAACCATTCTACTGAAAAACTGGTACTCCATTAAATTGAGGTATTCTTCAGAGAGAGACTGTCTTTTAGCTCTTTTTCTTTTCCAAGAGCTTAGAACGTAGTAGGTGCCTAATAAATGTTTATTAATTGATTGATTAGCAGCTTTGTCATACTTCATTGAAGTGAGAGAGGATAATCTTATTTTCTCCATTAAACCATCACTGGTGGTCCTAAAGAGATCATTTACCAGATCAGTCATCAAGCTGTGAAAGAGGATTACAAGGAATTCAAAGAGTGGCAGTGAATCCAATAGTTTTAAATGGCTCATGTGATTACTTTGAGATGGGAAAAAAAACAAGCCAATATTCTAAGTTTAGTGAATTCCATACAATTTCTTTCCAAACAATTCCATCAAGTCTCTATTAAGTATCTATTATGAGCAGATCATATTTGGAAAAAAATAAAATTAAAAAAACATGTCTTTAAGGAAATATTCATGAAGCCTATTCATAAAATACAAATAAACTTTAATAAATTTTAAAATGGGCAGCTAGTGGTGCAGTGGATAGAGTTCCAGGCTTAGAGTCAGGAAGACTCATCCTCCTGAATTCAAATCTGGCCTCAAACGCTTAATAGCAGTGTCATCTTGGGCAATTCACTTAACCATTTGCCTCAGTTTCCTCATCTGTAAAATAAACTGGAAAAGGAAATGGCATACTACTCCAGTATCTTTGCCAAGAAAACCCCCAACAGAGTCACAAAGAATCAGACACAACTGAAATGGCTGAACAACAACAACAAATTAAAAATGCAAAGTCAGTCAGATGTAGCCCTAGTAACATTTCATATTTATGAAGCACTTTCCTCATTTCTTTGAGAGGAATTGTTGTGTAGTGAAAGGGAAGCCAGACCCTAAAACCAGAAGACCTGGGTTCAAAAGCTCCCTCTGGCATATACTAGATTTGTGACCTTGGGCAAATTACCCAAGGTCTTAGTGCTGTAGGGAGCTCTGTATAAGTTGTGGGGAGATTTCTGATCTGCATTTGCAGAGGGAGTTTCCTCAACTGGGAATTTTCTTTATTAATGAAATCACAGTTCCAGCCCCTATCTCTTCACCACCACAATCCTCCGAAGCATATCACATGAGTATTACTATGTGTATTTTCAGATGAACAATCTAAGGGTCAAAGAAGTGACATAATCCTTCCACAGTTGGAGTTTTAGAGCTGGGACTCAGTTCTCCTAATTCCAGGTCCAATCTTCTGTGCATTCCACTCCACTGCCTTGTCTACATGACTGAGTAAGAGATGAGTGACATTAATAGTGATGGCTGAGATTTCAGTGAGAGGCTACAGCAGGCCTGAGTAGAGCAGTAAAGCTTTCTGAAAGAGATGGGACTTTTAATCTGGGTAGAATTTGGCTAGGTAGAAGAGAAAGCAAGGCATTAAAAGAATGGCGTGACCAAATTCATAGAAGTGGGCAAAAATATTTTAGGGAATGATAATTACAGCAATCCTTCCTATGCACAGGTGAACCTACTGAGAAGTAATGAGTTTCATTTTCCAGGGGACTTTGATAGTCTACATAATAATTTCCTATATTTACGTAGCACTTTGTATTCCCCAAAATGTTTTCCGTATAACAGTCCTGTAATTTTTATTATCTCCATTTTGTAGATCAGGGAACAGAGGTTTAAAGATGGCAAGCAACTTGCCGAGGGTTACAGAGAGAAGAATGAGTACCAAGACAAATCCCAGGTTTGTAAATAGATTGGTATCTTCCAAGTATACCACACCAATTTTTATCTTTTCTCCAAGTGTCTTTGAGGAAAGACAAGACTTTGGTACGCTGAGATTTTAGAGAATCTAAGACAGGGAATCTGTGGCCTCGAGGCCACATATGCCCTCTAAGTCCTCAAGTGCCACCCTTTGACTTAATCCAAACTCACAGTACAAATCCCATTAATAAAATGATTTGTTCTATAAAACATGGACTCAGTCAAAAGGCCTCACCCAAGGACCTAGAAGGCCACAGGTAGCCTCAAGGCTGCAGGTTCCTTACCCCTTGACCAATATAAAGGATTCATTTCCTTAGATCAGGTGACAATCAGTGACTCTTCATCATCCCATATGGAAGATGTCTGAAATTTAGAAATGCAGGAAAAATTCAAGAATTCACTTCAACGACAATTTCTTAAGCACTATCTACAAAGCACTGTGCTAGGTGATACAGCAACATAAACTTCAGAAGAACTTTTTCATGCCCCAAACTTAATGGACTGGACAGAAGAGAAAGCCAAAATCACTCTACATTCTTGTGATGGTCATTATAAAGTGGACAATTAACTCCTTTAGCCCATTTCAGCTTGCTTTTCCAGCCTTGCTTTTCCTTCCTTCACTACTCTCCTACTTCCTGCCTGCCCCGCTGCCTTTACTTGTGGTTGAATGGATATCTTTAGACATGTCAGTTTCTATGCCTCTTATCCTTAGGTCAATTACGCTCTTCAAGATATCACCCTAGACTACTGGAATGATAGGATTTTAAGACTTCTATTCCAACCTCCTCAATTTACAGCTGAGGAAATTGAGTCATAATAATGGGATTAAGCGGCTTAGTCAAGGTCATAGAGCTAGGAAGTAGACAGGAATCCCAGTCTCCTCAAAGACTTGCTAAGAATTTCATTTCTTAAACATCGATAGCAAAAAGTCAGAGACTTGTAGATGGAAATGCAATAGAAGTGTTACTTAAAGATAACTTGATTGAATGAAATAAGAAACCTAGACTCTAATTTTGGCTCTACTTCCAACCAGAAGTGTGACTGTGGTTGTCATTTCATCTCTGGGCCTCTCTTTCCTAATCTGTAAAATAAGAAGTTTTGATGAGGGTTTGGGGTGAGAGGTGCTTGACACCCCAAAGTACCGACACGCCGGGTCCTGCCGAAAGAATTCGACTCAAGCCTTCTCAGCCAAGGGAAGGGATAAAGTTTATTAAGAGTTAGCCACACAGGCCTGCCCCCAAGACATCCCACCCCTTGCGACGCCTGTAAGGAAAGCGGGCCAGACCAATCTGAGCTAGATTGGATCTGACCACCTTCATGGAGGCAAGATGGAGATTATATAGACAAAGGTTGTGGGAGGGATTGAGGGGTGGTCTGGGGTGGCCAGAGGAGGGGTCTAGGGAAGGACTTAAGGAGGAGTCTAAGGAGGAGCCTGAAAGGACTGGGATCAGATCAGACTCCCGGGTGGGGGAAATAGCTGAAGGCTATATGGAAATGACAACCCATAAAGGGCTGGGGTAGCAGAGCTAGGGTATAGATATTTTGATCAGGTTTAAGGATGGGAAACAGGATTAAGGGTGGGAAACAGCTGGACAATAGAGGACTGGGCAAGGTAGGCATTTGGGCTTAATGGTTATAGCCTCAGGCCAAGTCCAGGTAGAGTGGGAAGATTCAAGGAGAGTTCAAGGGTTCAAGGGGTTCCCAGAGACTGTGCCCTCATCATTCCCCCCTCAAACAAATGGGACCCAAATTCTTTTGGGGTCAGGGACGAAGGTCTCAGCTTCTGAAATTGCTTCCTGCTGGCAAAGGGGCATAGAGCTGTCCCTATCTGGATGGGTTCCATTCAGGGGGTACAGGGGCTGGGCAGTCTTCTGGAAGTTGATGGCTTGGAGTCTCCTTTTATCTCCCTTTCCCCGGAGGGTGCTGGAGTCTTTTCGAAACAGTAGCTTGAGGTCCTCCAAGGGCTCACAAGTATATTCTGGAGTTTCTGGAGGAAAGGCAAGAGGTGACATTGGTTTAATCCTAGAATTATGAGTCCAGCTGGGGAGGCCTTCAAGTTTTACTGCTGTGGGAGTGGTGAATGACTCGGTAAGGTCCCTTCCAGGACACATCTAGCTGTTCTCCCTTTTGGGTTTTCCATGATTTTAAATAAACCCAATCTCCTGGTTGTACTGTAGCAGGACACTCTTTTTCATTGTCCTCAGGTCTCGGAAGACACTTCTTGGTATGTTCGGTTAGAGCATTCCTGACAGCCCCTAACTGAGTTGCAAATTGGGTGATTAAATGCTGTTCTGGGTATACGAGGATGTCAGAGGTTAGAAAGGGCCTCCCATAGAGAAGTTCGAAAGGACTAAGCTTGATATTTTCCCAAGGCATGATACGCACTCTGAGAAGGCCAATTGGAAGATTCTTAATCCAATCTTCTTGAGTTTCTATGCACAGCTTAGTAAGGACCCGTTTAAGGGTATGATTCATCTTCTCTACTCTACCTGAGGATTTTGGATTCCAGGCTGAGTGGAGGTGATAAGTGATTTTAAGTGTCCTTGCCACAGCCTGTGTTATTTGTGAAATAAAAGCTGGGCCATTGTCACTCCGTAAGGAACCAGGTAAGCCAAAACAAGGTATAACTTCCTTTAATAGGGGTGGGATCTCATGCTTAAGGAATTTTTCAATTAGTGGTTGTAGTCCTTCCCAAGCCTCAGGCTTAATTGGATATGGACTGTGGTTGGGAAACACATTAGGGTCTCTAGGGCGAATAAGGACTGCCGTGGCATGAGTAGCTTTCCCAAGAATTCCCTGATCCCAAGCAATTGGCTTGACCGTCTCCCACACTTCTGGAGGAACGTGGGGAGGCCTGCTAAGCAGGGGGAGAAGGGAGATGGGAGGTTTAACTATAGAAAATTGGCTTCCCAATTTCACCATCAGGTCCCTTCCCACGGGGGCAGGGCCAGAGAAGGAGTTTTCAGACAACAGATCCTTGATGCCCATGACCTGATAGGTCGAGGGGCATGTGGGGCCAGAGCCACTAGTTAAAGCAAGAGAACATAGCCGTGATAAAGTGGGTAACCTTACCTTCTGCCTCGATTTTGCCCAGGGCTCCGCGAGAGAGGTGGAGAAAGTGGGAGCACAGCCAAGTCCCAGGCTTTCCCCTCCTTCCGAGTCTTGAGAAGACTGGAGGACAGGGTGCTGGGAGGAGGCTCTACCACTTTTCCAGCCTCGGGGACACCTCCAATGTCCCTCCTGCTTACATGCTGGGCACAGTCCTAGAGGCCTGGATCCCGGAGGCTTCTTCCAGGGGGGCGCCCTAGAGGGGCACTCCTTAGACCAGTGACCCTCCTTGTGGCATCGAAAGCAGGTTTCCCCACTGCCCAAGCCAATGGGCTTCCAAGGGGGATCCCTGGAGGGGCGCTCCTTGGGTCTTTTCCTGGCCATGGTACCAGCTAAGAATTGAGTGTGTTCTCTGCCTCTAGCTCTTCCCCTGCATTTTCTTTCCTCTGCTGCAACCAGGTCTCTATTGTTGAAAGCTCCAAAGGCTGTCTCCAGCAATTGGGCCTGAGGTGTTTGGGGTCCCATGGCCAATTTCTGCAGTTTCCTCCTAATATCTGGGGCAGACTGATTAATGAAATACATGTTAAGTATTGCCGCCCCTTCAATAGAATCAGGATCCAAATTTGTATACTTCTTAATAGCTTCTACTAGCCGGGCTTGGAAAAGGGCAAGGTTTTCTTTTTCTCCCTGAGTAATCTCCCTAATTTTTTGAAAATTTATTTGCTTTTGAAATGCAGTTCTTAGGCCTTCTAACAGGCAAATTACCATATGGTCTCTCTTTTCTCTATCCTCACTCCTTTGATAATTCCATCCTGGGTCACTAGTGGGAACAGCAGCTGTTCCTGGGGGATATTTTATGGGGTTATTGCTAGCCAAACTGTCCCCAAATTTTTGAGCGTGTTCCCATATTCTCCTCTTCTCCTCAGTGGTACAACAGGTAGAGAAGAGGATATGCAAATCACACCAAGAAAGTTCAAATTGCAGGAACAGATCCCTAAAACCCTCAGTAAACTTAGTTGGATCTTCTGAGTATCTCCCCAGTTTTTCTTTAATTTGGATGAGATCTGAAATGTAGAATGGAACATGCACTCTCCTTGTCCCAGCAGGGGAGGCAGGCATTTCCCTCAGGGGAAAAAGCCTTGAAGGCGCTGTGGGACTTGGAGCTTGGGGCTGAGGTAGATTAGACTGCAAGGCCAGGGCATCTGCCTGGCAAGGGAGATCAGCTAGTACCTGAGGAGGGGTAGAGGTCAGAGGGGAAGATACCCCAGAGACCCAAGTGGGTGCTACCTCAGAGAGAGGGGCTAGGGGAGGAGATATTGCCGTGGGGGCAGGGCCCAAGGCTGGAAATTCCTTCCTCCTTAGTAAAGGAGAAGTTGGGAGTAATTGTCGGGGGACAAACAAAATAAACAAGAAGACAAAATATACAGAAGATACCTGAAACTTTCCCAAATTCTCAGCGCCGAAACAATTGAAAGGATCTGGCACATGCTTCCAGATGGGGCATCCGTCCATGTCCTTCGACATGACCACTGGACCGAGAACCACCTGATAGTGTCAGGTTGAGTTGACCAGGACAGCGTGACTGTCCAACTCACTGAGACCACTGGACCGAGCTGTCCGACTGGACCGAGAACCACCTGATAGCGTCAGGTTGACCAGGACAGCGTGGCTGTCCGACTCACTGAGACCACTGGACCAAGCTGTCCGACCCACTGAGAACCACCTGATAGCGTCAGGTTGACCAGGACAGCGTGACTGTCCGACTCACTGAGACCACTGGACCGAGCTGTCCGACTGGACCGAGAACCACCTGATAGCATCAGGTGGACCAGGACAGCGTGACTGTCCGACTCACTGAGACCACTGGACCGAGCTGTCCGACTGGACCGAGAACCACCTGATAGCGTCAGGTGGACCAGGACAGCGTGACTGTCCGACTCACTGAGACCACTGGACCAAGCTGTCCAACCCACTGGGACCTGCTGAGGTCAGGCCCGAGAAGCACATCCAAAATGTTTGGAGAGCAAGGAGGGGAATTGGGAGAGGGGGAGGCTCACATACCTTCAGTCTTGGCTGGAGAAGAACTTGAGATTAGCAGTGCTTCCCGGTCAGGGAACCATAAATGATGAGGGTTTGGGGTGAGAGGTGCTTGACACCCCAAAGTACCGACACGCCGGGTCCTGCCGAAAGAATTCGACTCAAGCCTTCTCAGCCAAGGGAAGGGATAAAGTTTATTAAGAGTTAGCCACACAGGCCTGCCCCCAAGACATCCCACCCCTTGCGACGCCTGTAAGGAAAGCGGGCCAGACCAATCTGAGCTAGATTGGATCTGACCACCTTCATGGAGGCAAGATGGAGATTATATAGACAAAGGTTGTGGGAGGGATTGAGGGGTGGTCTGGGGTGGCCAGAGGAGGGGTCTAGGGAAGGACTTAAGGAGGAGTCTAAGGAGGAGCCTGAAAGGACTGGGATCAGATTAGACTCCCGGGTGGGGGAAATAGCTGAAGGCTATATGGAAATGACAACCCATAAAGGGCTGGGGTAGCAGAGCTAGGGTATAGATATTTTGATCAGGTTTAAGGATGGGAAACAGGATTAAGGGTGGGAAACAGCTGGACAATAGAGGACTGGGCAAGGTAGGCATTTGGGCTTAATGGTTATAGCCTCAGGCCAAGTCCAGGTAGAGTGGGAAGATTCAAGGAGAGTTCAAGGGTTCAAGGGGTTCCCAGAGACTGTGCCCTCATCAGTTTGAACTCAGAGTTCTTCTGGTCAATGCTTAAGAACTGGGCTAGGGTTTGGGAGTTGGATTACACAGGATCCACTTTTAAGTTTAATCAGCGTTATTAGGATTTTCTCTATCATTTTCATAAATCTGGATAAGCAGCAAAACAATGACTCAAGCCTTGGTTTACAGTTCAGCGGTTCACAAGGTGAAAATTTAATAATCGTCTCTCTTGCTCAAGCTGGTTTGAGTGAGCTATAGCGTATCTCTCATTGGAGTAAATCCCTAAGGGCCTTTATAATTCAGACATTCTATGATTCCCTTTGGGAAGATGAATGTTGCTAATTTTCTGATGGTATCTCTGTAACATTGCACAGCTGAAAGTAGGCATGGCAAAGATGGAAGAGAGAGCAAAACACAAGCAAAAAGGCAGGATAAAGATGATAACAACATGGGCCCTTTTTAAAGCTCTTGATTCCACAGTGAAAATTACAAACCTGTAGTGCCTCAGTAGTCAATTTCATGAGCTACTTACTGATGGAGGGGGAAAAATCACGACCTGTTGGGTTACCTTCAAGGGATAAGCCTCTCAGTACTTAACAATCTCCAACAGTATGTCATTAAGTCTGATTGCGATCTTTGCAGATTAGTCATAGGAAGTGTCAGACCAGTAGGATTTGGCATAGTCTTCAAGATAGTCAGGCTTTGCCCACTACTACAATGAGGCATTAGAGAGGGATTTTTAATGAAGGAATAAGGAAGCATAAGGAGAAATAAAATAATTCCACATCACTTTTTTGTAGCTTTTTACAATGGAAAGAACATTTACATTCAGTAGTTCAGTTGATCTTATAGCACCCCTGCAAGATAAGTAGAAAACATATTATCTCCATTTTGCAGATGAGAAAATTGAGTCTCAGAGAGACAAAATAAATTGTCCAAGTCCACCTCATTAGTTAGTGGCAGAGCTGGCTTTTTAGATTTGGCTTCCTGATTCTAAAACCAGTCTGTTCTCATCAAATTAATCTCATTTTCTGTTTTAGAACTACCCCCTATCTATGTCACTGACTCTAGCCACAGATATACAGATAGCAAAATATTGACTACAGGGAGCTAAATCTGTTATATCTCCATATTAATCAACCTAGGCTCACTGAATTATTGTAATTACCAAACATTCCAAATCCAAATTCTGCTGATTAGAAATCTGAAGTGACAATTTGTTAGAAGACCCTAACGATTTCAAGTGATTTTCTCAGGAGATTCCTTCCATTATTAATTATTAGCTAAAGTTGTTGCTTAAGTGCTCCCCAAAGGGGCGAGAGGGATGTAAAGGGAAAAAATATCAAAAGCTGCAGAGAGAGGCGAAGAAAGAACTATTGCTGTAATTGTAGTTAATGTACTGTGCATCACAGCTGAATAGTACTTTTTATTTCTCTTATTACAAAAATGCCCTAATTTAATTTTAAAAATACATGAGAAAAAATGAAAAGCACAATGCTGCAGATAGAAATTGCAAGGCATAAGATTTTCTTGCCTTCTGTGAAACTAAAAGAAAAATACAGGATTTTAGAGGGGGAAGTAACCTTGGAGTTCTTTTCTAATGCAGTTTTCCAAATCACAGCTTCTAACAGGCTAGCTCCTTTAAGAAAAGGGAATGGTGGTCATTTTGCACAAGCCCAGCACTAAGAGGATAGAATGCTGGAACATTTGTTGATTGCAACAAACCATACTGTCACTTTTGGTCGAGAGTACCCCATTCTCCCTAATTTTCAGGGTTCCCCCCTCCAAGTTGGTTCATTATTAAATTTGTGCTGATTGCAATATGTAATCTACTCTCACCCTTCCATCATTACCCTTTTAGCTTAATGTCTTACTCTAGTTCTCCAATGTTGATAAATACAGGGACAGAGACCTGGGGTGTCTACACCTCCCTGAATTAGTGAGAAGGTGACAAAAATGGAATTCAACTCAACAAGCATTTATTAAGTACTTACTATGTGATACACAGTGCACCTGACACTGAGTATATAAAGACAAACATGAAAATAGACCCTGCCCTATTGGAAATTACCTTCTATGTGACTGTAAGGTAGCCTCCCCATTTAAGCTAAACGCAGCCTCAGTGGATACTCGCTATCAACTGGAGGGGCAATTAGCAATTTCCATATTACCCACTATCCTTTCCCATAGCGTTCAGTGCTGGGCTAACAACCTTTCTCTCCATGCCTGATAAGTTACTTGGGGACTTCAGTATTCAAATTGATTTCCCCCTAGAATGCCTTGGTATCCCCATATATAAAGTACGTTTTACTCCCCTCACCTATGTCTATACTTCACATATCTCAAACACCTATAGGGATGTCCATACCTCAGATATCATCGTTACTCATCACTCTCCAACCTCAATGAGCCTTTATTGGTTAAAAGGGGCCATCCCTTGACTCACTTCTTAAAGAGCCCCATTCATTTAATGGGTGTTGCCTCACTCAAAGTGGGCACTTGAAAAGACTTTTTTTTTTCAAAAGGGCCAAGGTCTCCCACTACATCTTGGGCCATCTCCAGTCATTCTGATCAGTATCTGGCCCCTGGAACCAGACGGCTCTGAGGGAGAGAGTAAGGTTGGTTACTTTCCACAGCCCTCCCTTCCTCAAATCAAAGTAAATTGCAAGTCATGTCATCACCTCCCTGATGTCATGGTCTTCTTTGAGAAAGAAAGACAAACCACACACAACAACCTCAGTGAGCCTAATCTCTGAAACCCCCTATCCAAATATATCCTCCTGTTCTCCCATCACTCACTCAACTTTACTCCTCTTATTCCTTGTCATTGAGATCTTACCACAACTTTGCTCCTTTCTCTATTCTTCCAGTCTAGGCCTTGTCCTTGTTCTACTTGTCACTTCACCATCTTGAGGATATATTTCACCATTTCAACAAGGCAGCAAAATGCTGGGTAGTTAGGGAGAGAGGGCACTGATATTTCAAGAGGTAGTAAGAAAAGGCTTGAAGAAGGAAGTGTTTGAATTGATTCCTGGAGGAAGCAAAGGATTTTATAAGACCAAAGGGAGGGAGGAATGTATATTAGACATGGAAGAATGGCCTGTGCAAAGATAGAAGAGATTGAATGCCATATGTGAGTAAAAGAGTTTTTGTCTAGACCACAGAGTGCTAAAAATGAAGCAATGATGATCAAGTTAGAAATTTAGGTTGGGACAGGTTGTAAAAGGCTTTAAAAGTAAAACGGGGGAGTTTAGATTTTATCCTAGAGTTAATAAAGAGCAACTGAAATCTGGGGAGTGGCCTGACATGGTCAGACATTCTCTTAATGAAAATCACTTTGGTAGCTATGTGGACCTGGTAGAACATGGTTCTTTAACCTTAAATCTCATGTCCATTTGTCCAAGTGCTACTTATGCCTTACCAAAACCTTATAAAGACAGCAGCAATTCACATGCAATTACACCATTGCAGATGAAAGATTACCATCTCCACCCCACATCTTCAGTCTCTGAGATCATATGTATAGCTATCAGTGGTGTCCAGGACATAAATAGGATAGTAAGGAATTTTCTTGCCCCAAGCCAAATTGCAGGCAAGCCCAAAAGAAGAGTCATTGAGACATAAGAAAAGCAGTTCAAAATATAGGTTTATCTTGAGAATGTATATATATATATTTATGTATATATTTATTTATGAGGAAGTAGGGAAGGTTGCTGACTGAGTGTATCTATAAATCTAGCTCATAAAGGAGATGAAATATCCTTGTCCTAGGTGCTAAGCAAAGACTTCTCACCATATAGCAGCTACACTTCAGCAAATTGAAGCACAGTGGAGAGGCTAGTCCAGTAGATAATACCGACATCTTTTCCCTCAGGAGAAAACTCAGTTTGCAGCTCTGCATCAATGAGTCTTTGGGGATTCAGCAAGCAAGGCCTACCAAGGAAAAATAAAAGTGTTCCATCTGGCATACAGACATAGAACGAGCCTGAGTACAGGTTATATTTGTTTCCTCTCCAACATGTTCTACTTATGTTTCTTTTTTGTGTTCCCTATTTGATTAGTGGTTTGAGAACTTCTGGGAGAATGTATCCTGTAACCACATTTTCTTTGTTATTTACCTTATTATATCTTAATTAAATGTATTTTACTTTTAATTAATGTCTTCTGATTTGGAATGATAAAAGAGAAACATCTGTGGGAGTTTGTAATTTGTAGTTCTGAACAGATGCTAACCCTAACCATGCCTTGGACCTAGTTGTAACCCTTGTCCAAACTCCAAATATCCATGTTTAAGTGGGCATAGCTACAGTTTTAGGAAGTTCATTCAACATTTTTATTTTGATGGTACTCTAGAATCAATAGTCTTCTTTGAAATTTTTAATCAAAATTCTACCTTTTACCGGAGGTCTTTCTGGATCCCCAAAATAACTAGGGTTTTTTGATTACCTTCCATCCTTTCTCTATGTTTTTTATGTATACCTAGGTACTGGCCTGCTGCCTCTGCCATTGGAATGTGAGCTCCTACAGGTCAGGGACTGCTTTTCCCTTTATTTGTATTTCCAGAGCTTAGTACAGAGTTTGACACCCAGGGTAAGTTCTCAAATGTTTTTTGAGCAATTGATCCACTAAAAAATGTACACACACATTTGTGTGTATTTGTGTATATGTGCACATATGTATATATACACACAGGGAAATACAAACGAAGGGGGGAGAATGTATATGTTTCTTATGTCAGTTGGGTAGGAGGAGATTACTGTTTGACTTTTCATAGACTAGACTATTCGATTTTAAATCACCATGATAACTATAACTATATGTATGTATATGTGTATATACATATACACACATATATGTTTATATAAGTGTATGTGTACATATATACACACATATATTTATATAAAAGTATCATTACTTTTGTTTATATCATTACCTTTGTTTATGTATTGTTGAAACAGCAAATCGTAAAATTTTATTTGGCACAGCTTTTCATAAGAGAATCCATGTGTGTTCAGTTCAATCAACAAACAGGTATTAAATGTCTTCTATGTGTCAGGCACTTTTTTTCTGGGTGCTGGGGGGACATTAAGACCAAAAAAAGAATAATCTCTGCTCTCTAAGAACTTATATTATATTGGGGAATATAACAGCATATCTGTTTATTTTTATATGTGTGTATGTATGCAAGTGTGTAAATAAAAATACAAAATAGTAATAAAATGGGAAAATTCAAGGTAGTTAATGAAGGACACTAGCAATTGAGGGGATCAGGTAAGACTATAATTTATATTCCCCCAAAATATCCCCCGCCTACTTTAGGAACTATATAACATTATCACCTTTTGAAACACTGCATATACCCCAAATTAACAGTCCCCAATAAGATTCAAGTCCTACAATTGAGCTCCAGTTCTTTAATAACTCTCTCCACTCTGATCCCTTTCTCCTCCACAGAGCTACCAAAGTGAACTTCCGTTAGTATAGATTTGACCAGGCCACACTCCTATCCAATACACTGCAGCAGCTTTAGGAGAAAATACAAACTAGCCTATTACGTTTTTAAAGTCTTTCACAATTTGGCTATATCTCTGGTTTCATTATATATTTTTGCCCAAGAACCCAAGAATGCAACAATTATCAGACTACCAATATCACTTCTATCCCAGTCCCAACATCCACAGGGAAATAACTTGTAAAAGACCAGCCATCTCCACCAATTGCCACCCGACTTCTAGCTGCATGACAGGCAAGCCAGCCTAATTAAAGCTACAAAGAACCTTGAGGGAGATACAGGAGGTAGGATGTATCTGGGAAGTCAAACCACCATCACCATCCATTGGATCCTGATGGAGAAAGCCCAGGCCCAGTTATCTGGGATTATCCTGGAGAGAAACATCAGTGGACATGCCACCTGGCAACTGTATTTGCAGGTATTACAGCCCATCCTCTTTAGCAACCACAAATACAAAGAACCTAGAAAGTTAGGATCGAACCACCAAAGTCTTTGGCACTGTCAAATAGTTCAATATTGGAAATAAAAATAATTTTGTTGATGAAAATGACATTGAAGAAGATTCATCAATATGTGCTTTGCTGCAACACCTTAAGAATAATAGGTCCTTGTACCTGCAACTAAAACTTCCTTATATTCCCCCCTCTCCATAAGAATGAGAGCTCTGAGAACACAGACTTCATTTTCTATTTGTATTCTTAATGCTTAGCAACAGTCCTTTGACCATAATGAGAGATTAATAAATGACCTTTCATTCACTTATTCATTCAAAGTACTCTATAGTCTAGCCAAAGAGACCACCCCTCTGTGATTCACATGACCTTCAGTCTCATATCCACATCTTTGCATTGATCATCTTCTCTACATAATAAGAGCCCCTCAGTTATATCTTATAAAATCCTTTTCTTCATCTAGGTGACACAGAGTATATAGCACTAACCCTTGTGTAAGCTAGACCTGAGTTCAAATCTTGCCTCAGGCACTTGCTGAATGTGCAACTCACTTGATTTCTGCCTCAGTCCTCTCAAATGTAAAATGGGAGTAATAAAAGCACTTACTTCCCAGGTTTGCTGTGAGGATCAAATGAAATGTTTGTAAAATGCTTAGCAGAGTACCTGGCACATAGTAGGTGCTATATAAATGCTAGGATGATGATGTTCTAAAACAAGCACAGCAGAAAGAGACAGAGGGAGGACAAATAGGCAGAGACAGAGAAAAAGAGAGCTATGAAGAGATAGAGACAGAAACAGAAAAACCAGCAGATTCAGAAACAGAGACAGAGAGAGGAGGGAGAAGGAGGAAGAAGGAAGATGAAGAGTAAAGGGGGACAGCAAGTTCTCCTCCTCAGCCAAACACATTCTACCCTACTCCAAACTACTTCAGGTTGTATACAACGGAAGAGCATCCTTAGAGATACTGTTTTCCCTTCCTTGACAGCATAAAATAGTAGCAAAGCAGCTGTTCTTGACATTCAGATTTGATTTAACAGCTCTGTTCTTTTGATGACCATTTCTCCTCTGTGCCCCCGATTCTGACACCATGTCCTTTTTCCACATGCCTCACAGCTGCTTCTGACTTCTGGATGCAGCTGCTGAGACCAGTAAGCTTTGACTAGCTGCTGCCTTCATGGTAATTGGATTTACATTTGTTATCTTCCCAATTCAGATAATAACAGTAATAATACAAATATAATAATACAAATAACAAAAATAAAAGTAATAATATTTCACATTTTAATAGTGTCTTAAGGTTTCCAAAGCATTTATAAACTTTGCAGAAACATTGTAGGATTTTTTAAATATCTTATTAAATCAACCATTTTTTTTGTCAAATTAACAGAAATCTATTTGTTCTCCCTCTTAAATTTTTGGGAAAAAGAAGGACTAATAAATTATTTGTAACAAATATGAATAGTCCAGCAAAAAATAAAATTCCCACATTGGCCATGTCCAAAAAAAATGCATGTTTTTATGCATCCTGAGTCCACTACCTTTTTGTCAGGATTTCATCAGCAGTCCTCTGGAAGCACGAATGGTCACTGCATTGATAAAAGTTTGTAAGAACTCAGAAGTATTTGTTTTTAGATTGCTGTTGTAATTGTATAAGTTATTCTCCTAGTTCTACTCATTTCATTCTTATCAGTTCATACATGATACCACCGTAATAGTATAAGTTGTTCTGGTTCTGATTCATTTACTCTGGCTCATTTGATATGTTTTTCCATGTCTCTTTGAAATCTTTTTTTTCTCTTAAACACAATAGTGTTTTATTACATCCATATAGATTGAATAATAGGTTGTACAAATATTTCACAGTTGAGGAACCTGATACTCATAGGAGGTAAGACATTTGCCAAAGGTCACAATAAGTGTCAAATCCACAATTTGATCCCAGGTCTACATACTTCAAGCCTAGAGAGCCAAAGATGAAATGTAAGCTAATTTTCAGTGGTACAAGGGTTACTCATACCTCACTGCTCTCCCTCAATCCCATTGATCCCCACAACCCAGAATTAGTGTCATCATCCTCCTATCTTCTATTACCTCCATATCCCTTCTACTTTAAGAAAATAGCCATAGAAACCAGCCCTTCATCACTTTTCTCACTGCATGTAAGTTGGTTAGGCCAATCCCAGATCTACCCTCTCTTTCCTCTTATCTTCAGGTATCAATAGAAAAAAAGTCAGAAACCTGGTACTTGACATGTCTGAAAAGTTTAAATCAGGAATTGTCAACCAGTACAGAGTTAGGAGAAATCTATTTCTTTCCATAGTTCTCAGTATTTAGGACTGCCAATAAAATTTTCAGGCATGCCTAGGTTTTATGTCCCCTCGTGAACCACATCTCCATTCTAGACATCTCCTTTCCTCTATATCAATGACCTTTTTACTCCTATTTCTTTCCTCAGCCCGAATCATTTCAGTACTCTGACTTTTGACTGAATGTGGAATGTGATCTACTGGATGCAATATTTGTTTTTGCTTTTACAGTAGAACTGGAGCATTCATCATAAAAACAGTTTATGAGGAACATGTCACCTCTTCTAAGACAGATTCCGCCTGACTGAGATGGCACATCCCAACACTTAGGAATGTGGTATTTCTTGTTACTATCATTTGAAATAGAGCCTTCCTTCACTTTTACTAAACCATGGGCCTTGTAGTGCAGTAGTTTAATGGGAACAGAAAACCCTTACCACTCACTTGTAAGAAGTAAGGGTGGAGATTTCTCCTAACTCTGTACTGGTTGACAATTCCTGATATAAACTTTTCAGACATGTCAAGTACCAGGTTTCTGACTTTTTTCTAGTGAGACCTGAAGATAAGAGGAAAGAGAGGGTAGATCTGGGATTGGCCTAGCCAACTTACAATGTGGTAGAAGGTAAAAGATGAGTGGCTGTGATATGATCACTATCTATCAGGCTTTCTCTCAATTCCCCAACTCCTCATAGGTTAAGAAAAGGGGAAACTGCCAGGAGCTGATTGACCCTTGCTGATGAGGAAAGGATCAAGCTGTGCTTCTCTTGACACAGCTTCCCGGTGGTGTTTGACTGTGTTTATGTGGCATCATGGTAACTAAGGAGCATAAATGGTCTCACTACTTTAGGGATGGGATCCATCCTATGTGATGGATGTCTGAAGAGCACTCTAATTGCCAGCTACCACCCTGCTAACCAGACCCATTACCATATGGAGATGATGGTGGGCTGAGACAGTTAGTCAACATTTACTAAACACTTAATATGAGCTGGGGATACAAGGAAAGGCCAAAGACATTGTCTTCTCTCGAGGAGCTCACAGTGTAATGAGGAATACAATATTCAAACAATCATTACACAATAATTACATACAGAACAAGTTGGAAATAATTAACAAAAGGAAGGCACTACAATTAGGAAAAGTTGGAAAGACTTCCTAGAAAAGGTAGAATTTTAGCAGGGTTTTGAAGAAAGTTACCTTCCAAGAAGAAACTTCTATATACTATGTATCTGTAGAAGGTAAGTGCCACTGTGTTCTTCCTATCTATCTATCTATCTATCTATCTACCTATCTATCTGTCTGCCTGTGTGTCTGTATATGTGTCTGTGTGTCTGTCTGTCTGCCTGCCTGAATGTCTGTTCGTCTGCCTGTGTGAGTGTCTGTGTGTCTGTCTGTCTGCCTGCCTGTCTGTCTGTCCATCCGTCCATCCATCTGCCCACCCACCCATCTGTCTGTCTATCTATCTATCTCTATTACTGTTAGAGCTAAGTAAACCTCCTTTCGCTAACAATTCAGTGACTTATGAGTCATTTCACACCAATATCAAATCTAGGCTAGCAGGATGCCACCATCAGGCCCTCCCCTCACAGTGGCAATAGTAGAAGCTACAGCTTCAGGGCTGTAACTGGCTTTCTTCAAGCTGCTAATGCAAGGTAAAGATGTCAGTGTGAAAATAGTGAACCTGCAAAAGGGGAAATATGAGAAAGAAGAGTTTTGAGTATGAATTTAGTTGAACACAGAGGGATACTAGAAGAAGGCTGGGCCAAGTTGGATAAATGGAAGAACCAGAGTTAACATGCTTGGAACAAAGGCAAAAAAAGAGCAAGATGGAAGTATTCAAACCCAGGTCTGTGAGGCAAATTGTTCATTAATGATGTATGCTCTCCTCTGGCCTCTTTTTGATGGTATGCTACATGTGTGTCCATGATCAATGTTATATCTTAAACATGTTCATGGAAAGGAAGACTAGAGTCCTGACTGCAAGTGCAAGACCAACCATAAAAATCTAGAGGAGCTAGCAAAGAAATGGTCAGAGGAGCCAAAATGATCTGGCACTTAATAGAAAAAGAGAACATATACTAATAGCCGAGAGTGTTTAGAACAGTATTTACAGTAGGTATTGGTTCTTTATGAAACATATTACCAAGCTAATCATAGTTAAATGGCCACTCGGTAATACTGCATGACGTTCCGGTAATTTCTCAGGGCTTTCTGAAAATATATGCTTTTGAAGGAATGTAACCACATAAAAATACAATATGCCTCCTTTCTGTGGAGTTATATAGCAATTTCTGTATTGCAAGTGCCAATTAATGTTATGCCTTTAATGGAAGAAAAAAAATGGTAAATCCTCTCTGCAAAGTCAAATTTGCCTTTGTTCCTAATGATCACTGACATTAGCTCTCAATTAATAATGATACTAAGGTAATCACATTTGCCCTTATTGGCTCTTAGTGTGCCCAGTGACACTGATACAAAGAGGGACCTCCTTTAGATGCTGAGAAAATCTGTGGGCAGAATCTCTTTTAAGAGCAGGAAAAAGAAAATCAAATGAACTAGACCTTTATGCTTTCCCATTCTTCAGCACTTCACACTCTCTGTGATTTCCCTTAAACACATATCACCCCATTATCATCCCTCAGCCCCAGCAATGCCTTATGAGATAATCTTTGTTATTTCCATTGTTCAACTTTCTTGTGATGACTTTCTCTCCAATCAATTAGGCAAATCCTCAGTATGATAGAGGCACGGAATCTCAGAACTGGAAGGGAGCTCAGAGATCATGTAGTTTAAGCTATAACTAAACAATCTATGTCACCAAGCCTTTATTAAGCGTATACTATGTGCCAGGCAGTGTGCATACAAAGAAAAGCAAAAACCATTCCTACCTTTAAGGACCTCACATTCTAATGGGGCATATGACATGTAAATAACTAGATACATGCATATATATACAGAGTACATGTAAATTAATCTCAAAGGGAAAGGCAGTAGCACATAAGTGGGAGGGGCCAGGGAAGGCCTCCTACAGTAGGTGAGACTTCAAGGGATATTGGAAAGAACCCAGGGAAACCAGGAGGCAGAGGTGAGGAGGGAGAGCATTTCAGGCATGAGGAAGAGCAAGTGCAAAGGCAAAACAAAAAACAAAAAACAAAAAAAACTGGGAGATGAAGTAGAATGGGAAGTAGGCCAGCAGGGCTAGATTATAGAGTACGGAGAAGAAAGTAAAGTAACAGAACACTTGAAAGGTAGGATGGGACCAGGATATGAAGGGCTTTAAATGTCAAACAGAGCTTTTCCATACTTGATTCCTGGATTCATAGGGTGTCATTGAACTTTACTGAGTCGGGGGTAGGGGTTACATGTTCAGACCTACTCTTTTCTAAAGTTTAGGAAAATCACTTTGGTAATTGAGTGGAGAATGGTTTGTGGGTAAAGAAAGACTTGAGGCAGAGAGAGCAACAAGATAGTAGGCCAGTCTTGAAATGAAGAAGGACTGAGTTAGGATGATGGCAGGGTATAAAAAAGCGGATGCATATGGAAAGTAATATGAAGATTTGGCAACACAACAGATATGTGGGGGTAAGCCCTAATGAGGAGTTAAAGATTACACCAACTGTGGGAGTCTGGGTGAGTAGGTGGATAGTAGTGCTCTCAATAATAATAGGAAGGTTTGGAAGATAGAAAGACTTAGGGGAAAGTTAATGAGTTCTGTTTTGGATACGCTGAGACTGAGATGTCCCTACAGGACATTCAGTTTGAGATATGCAAAACACCATTGGTAAAATGGGACTCAAGCTCAGGATCTCAGGTGATAGGACTAGATATATAGCTCTGGGAAGTATCTGCATAGTAATGATGCTTGAACCTATGGGAGCTGATTCAATCACCAAGTGAGAAATTATAGAAGCAAAAGTGAAGAGGACAAAGACTTGAGAAATAACCACAGTGAATATGTCAGGGATGAAGAACCAGCAAAGGAAACTGATAGGGAGTTGCTGGACGGATAGGAGGTGAAGCAGGAAAGGACAATATCACAAAAGTCTAGAGAGGAGAAAGTATCCAGCAAGAAAAGGATGTTCTCTTAACTACGTTACTTAGATAAGGGACATAAGCTCCATTCCTGGATTTGTACTTGAATCCTTTAGAAGTTGGTAGGACTTGCTACAAATTGTTATCTCCTGGAATACCTTTAAGAGTCAAGGGTCACCTACATGCCATGAGGAAGCACCATAGAAGGATTTTAGTTTAAGCAAATTTATTATTGGAAATGTACAAATGTCTGGATGAGACTAAGGAAGCCACAGAGAGCATAAGTAAACAATGTTTCCTCATGGTAGACTCTATGCACCTCACTTCCAGTCTCATCATGGTGTAATGTATAGCATCTAGAAATAGATACTACAGTCCCATCAACTGCTAAGTCATTGTATAACCTCAAAAGTAAAGTTGTAATGGCCATTACTAATGTTTTAAAATTTATAAAGCTTTCCAAGTAAATTAATTATCATTTCATCTCCACAGCAGCTTTGTGTAGTTGGCGCTTTTATCATGCTAGATTTATATTTGAGGAAACTGAGTTAGGAGGCATAATGGTTGAATGTTGGGCCTGAAGTCAGGAAGACTCATCCTCCTGTGCTGAAATCCAGCCTCAGACACTTACTAGTTTGGTGACCCTGGGCAAGTCACTTAACCCTATTTGTCTCAGTTTACTTATCTGTAAAATGAGCTAGAGAAGGAAATGGCAAACCACTCCAGTATCTATGCCAAGAGAAAAAGAATTAGACATGGCTGAAATGACTGAACAACAAGAGCCTAAGAAAAATAAGATGGCTTGTAAGATGGTAAGTGGTTGGGGCAAAATTTAAACCCAAGTCTTTCTGACTTTAAGTCCAGGATGCTTCCCATATAACATATGACTTCTTACTGTGATCACCAGTTCCCCAGTATCAGAATTCAACAAAGGGCAGACTGAGGCAATTCTCTAAGTGAGACATCCTTTATTAGCTGAGGCATGCAACCTGGTAACAAAAGGGTCTCATGGATTAGCCTCCATTTGCACCAAAAGACCCTGAGTGAGAGCCCACAGCCTCTTTTATATCTAGGAGTGTCTTCCTTCTGATTGACCTAACAGTAGATCATTTGAACCTCCCTTGGCAAATGGAAGACAATCATGATTGGTAAACATTTTAATGAGGAGGTGGGCTAAGAGTTCTCAGCTCCTCCCTATTACTTCATAGGGGAAGAGAGGGAGGGCAGAAGCAGACTGGGAAAAACCCTTAGCTCAAATTGGTTTCAGTTAATGGAATAAACTGAAGATATGGAAACCACCCAAGCTAGTTAAGGAAGAGACACCTTCAAGAACTCAGTTCTATGCTTGAGAAAAAAAACATTGCCTGACCTTCAGAGATTGGGATCTGAGGAAATGGAAGGATTCACATAGTGAATAATACAATCCAACATTAATTTTCCTCACTAAGTGTGCAGAGGCAAGGTGGACTAAAGAAATCTGTGGGATTCTTCCTAACCACTATCAACAGAGCAAAGTAGGTCAGACCTATCCACCCTGCTACCAGAACAATCAACAAAATTTGATATGTAGGTGGAAACTGCAGGACTGGAGAGAGAAAGAAGAGTCCAAGATGACCCTGAGGCTTGCAGCCTTAATGACTAAAAGGATAGTGATATTATTGATAAAAATTGGGAAATAGAGGAGAAAGGCAAGACTAAGAGAAGATGATGTGTTACATAGAACTGGGAGATGCCTGTTTTGTAATTTCCACCTCTTTGGTCATAGTCTTACCATCTGGGACCAAGCATAACATACAATTTTTATTTTGGTTCCCATATGAACCCTTAAAATACAGATTTGTGGCTGTTCAACACAAAACCGGAATTATTAAAATCAGATGATATGAATCTTCCTTAAAAAAACCAAAAACACAAACCTGTGAGTTCTCCATATGCCATTCCCTCAAAGAGTATGGGAGTTATCAAGTCATTTGATACATATGTCACCGATGGGCTGGAACACCCTTACAAATATCTAAAAATACCCTCATTGTAATTTCAGGAATATAGCATATGGCAGTCAATATCTGTAGATCGTCCAGAGTACAATTTGACAGGATATTCCAGTAAATTGCAGCCAATTAAGCATTATACTACATCATATTACATCTAATGGAATTAGGATATGATTATATTGCACAGAGTTATGGCTGCCGCTGATTACCATATGACAGCCTTAGTGATCCTAGACATGTCAGTCAATCCTGCTGCCATGACAGTGTTTCAGAGCCAGAAAGGAAAACTTCATTATATTTCAAATAGCCATAAGAAAGAAAAGCTATATCGCAAAAAGACTTGACTTTAATTGCAGTGTTTTGCAAGTCTGATAGCCATGGGAATGTCATGGACTAGAAGCCTCAGTTCACCAGCCCCAAGCAAAATGAGTCTCAAATGACTTTACTGGAGAGGAAAAGCCAATGTATATTCTAATGCATTGGCTTACAGAGTGGTGTAGTGTCAAACTCAAATAGAAAATAGGAGTTTGGGAGGAGGGAGGACTAAACTGTACCTAAGGATCTCTGCGGGCCATATATTGACTTAGAAAACCATATATTAACATTATTTATATTCTATTGTAATTTTATTTATTTTGTTGAACATTTCCCAGATATATTTTAATCTGATTCCTGCTATACCAAAGAGTGTTGCTTGTGGCAACGCAGCCAGTAGTATTTGAAAACTGGTGTAATGGATAGAAGGATGGGCTGAGCATCAGAAATATCCAGTTTGGAATTCTTCACATGTTAGTGGTGTGACTATGGTCAAGTCACTTAACCATTTTCAGGCCTCATTTCTCTTATACATAGAACGCTGATAACAGCAGTGCTATGGCATCATGAATAGAGAAAAGACCTTGAAATTAGAAAGACAGGGATTCAAGTTCTGTCCCTGATATATTACTATATATGTAGCACTGGGCTAGTCATTTATGCTTCCCATGCCTCCAGGTGCCTCTCCAATATGATAAATTGCATTACAATTCTAATTCCTCCACCTGGCTTGAGCCTGGGTTCAGGTGCTCTTGGATTTTTAGTGTTATGCCAGTGGATGAATCAGATCCTCACAACCTGTGAAGACTGAAGAGAGGCCAGCACAAAAGGCTATTATTCTTTCATCTGAGAAATATTTCAAATAGAATGTAAGCTCCTTGAGTCAGGGCTGTTTGATTTTTGTCTTTCTATCTCCATTGACTAGCACAATATCTGTCTGTGTCGTGGTAGGCATTCGCTAGAAAGGCCTTCAATGGATTCATTGAAGGAATTCCAGTTCAAATGTAGCTTGTCCTAGATGGCATCTAAAGTCCTTTCCAGGTGTCAGATTCTTCGATTCTATGGGCCTAACTACAACTTAATCCTTACATTGGATAAAATAGTTGACTCAGAGTGATGAAAAGTTAATTTCAAATACTTCCTTAAAAGCTTATTATATGACCCCAAGAGTTTCTTTTTCTTATCAATAAACTGGGGAGAAAATAGCACTTCATAGACTATTGTGAGGATTCAGTGAGATTAAATATATGAAGTGTTTTGCAAACCTTAAAATACCATATTAATGTGAGCTATGATTATCTTTAATTATTTTTATCAACATATTCATGAGGATTTTCAGCTTCCCGTGAGCTAAAATGTATTGTATCTTTTGGCTTAAACTACTATCCCCAGAAATAAAAGTTCACATTGAAAAACAACAATCCTGTTAGCCAGGGTATCACATCAAGCATGCCTTTTTCATGTGTTCAAACCCATCATGTCTTATCTAGATGTGAACATGCTGCAAATCCTCCAAAACACATTAAAAACAGATTCCAACAAAGTGAGGGCAACTGATATATTTTTCCTTGTGTCACTGGAAGGTAGAGGATGGGGGGAGGAGAGGGGAAGGCTATATCAAATATCCATCTATACCTCTGTTGAGAGGAAATACATTTCCAAACATGGAGATTAATCCAAGCTCCCAAATAAAAACAAATATCACAAGACAAAAATGATGTAGCAAAGAGTTTTGTTGGCACCTGACACAGTGTTGTGTCAGCACACTAATGACAACAATAGAAAAGAAAGTTCAAAAGACCGAAATCAACATTTTTCCCAAGACTTAATCAATTCTTTCATATAAAATATTTATTTCCTACTGTGAGTCTGTTAAAACAAAATATTGTGTTAGTTAAAGTGCCTAATTACGTTCCTCTTTTTTTTTCATTCTGTATTTTCAAAATAGATGCTTACAAAAAAAATCAATAACAAAACAGGTAAGTCTTATCTTGGTTGATAGTCAATAGGACTTGATGATGCCCCTCAGCATGGTTAAGAGTCCTCTTTCAGAGCCTGGAATCTTTTGTTATCTTTAAAAGGTTAGAAGAAAATGGCATTTTAAATTCTTTCTCAGGAAAGAACAGTTGGAATGATTGGGATGGTTCTTTATGCCCCTGGGGCATTATTTGGATGGTGGAGGGGTAGGAGATAGGGGACTTTCACTTTTTGTCTGATAAAGATGCTCCCTCAGGAGTTTTGTCATCCCCTGTCCCCACCCCCCACTTTTTGGCTATCCCGATAACTTTAAAAACCGAGAGAAACCATGGCAAATTCTAAAAACAACAACAAACACTTTTTCAGAGAAACATGTATCAGGTCACCTTTCCAGGCTTATTGTACATTAGTCCTCTTCACTCACTGGATATTCCAACCAAATTGGCTTCCCTTGTCTTCATCTTATTGGACAATTCCGTCTCCCTTCTCTGCCCCTTCAATAGATTGTGCCCTGGACAAGGAATGCATCCCACCCCAAGTCCCACCCCTTATCTCTGGCTCTTAGAATCCCTAACAATCTTTGAAGCTAAGCTATGCCTTTTGTGATCCTTCAGATGCTAATGTGCTGTCCTGAACCCAGAAATGGCTCTGTATTTACCTTGTATATATATTTGAATTTATTTTATTTATACAAATAGTTCCTTCCTCCAAAAAGAAATTAATGTGTCAACTCCTTTATGTCAATCATTACTTCACTTTCGGCTTTGTACACCCAAAGTCTAGTCACTATACATGAATCCATGATACTATATATTCTATATGCCAAACAAATGTGTTGTTATTTCATAGTTGGTTGTTTTTTCTCACTTCTGTGAAACCTGGGCTGCTTTACAGGGCACCTCTGAGACTGGACACAATGACCTGTCCCTCAGCAGAAGGATGAAGCTAGCTGGAAGGCCAATATCGGATGTCCACTGTTATTTGCTTCCAGGGTTTCTGTTATCACTAGTCAAACAATAAGCTGGAGTTCAGGTAGGCTATGATAGGAACATGGTAGGAGGATAACCAGGGTCTACAGGCTTTAAACAGAAAGAGAAATTCAGTTTAGAGAGAGACACCTATAAATAAATCTTGAGGCCTGCTAGTAGAGGAAGAAAAGGAAAAGAAAAAGAAAACAGACGTACACTGATGCAATAGACAAATGGCAACAAAGGCAGTGCCACATGCTTATAGAGATTCTGATAAGATCCTGAGACAATATCTATAAGTCAGTCAGAGAACGACAACAACATTGGAAAAATCCTCTTTTCACACCTGGCTGCACTGCTTTAGGAATTCTCTGACTTATTTTCTTTTTTAACCAGCCCCAGGTCGCTCATTATTAGGAAAACCTCATCATCTTATAAGATCCTATCAGCCTTGGTATTCAACCTCATCACCACTCTTTCTCCCTCTGATTAGAAGGGGGAGCCATGAACTCTGAAATCTCTATTTAAGGAGGGAGCCCAGCTCAGAATATCTTCATTTCTCACTTGGTTACACTACTTTTCTATGTCTCTGACTCCTCCACCACAGACACATGTTAAGTACCTTCTCCAATGCTGCCTCTGCCCCCACTTTTCAGCTTCCTTTGTGTTGCCTTCCCTTATCAGATTGTAAGGTCCTTGACGGAAGAGACCTTCTTCTTCTTTTTTTTCCTAAATATCTGTATCCCCAGTGCTTAGCACTGTGCCTGGCACATGGTAGCTTCTTAATAAATGCTGACTAACTGAAATTACCTTCCAGATACTTCCATCCAAGCATGGATCTCTTCTACCATCTACCCTACAGATGATCATCCAACCTTCATAGTAATACTTCCAGTGACAGGGAACGTGCTACCCATTTCATTGTCAGCACTAATTTTTAGGAGAATTAATCTAATATTTCTCCCAGATGACATCCTATAATACATACATACATACATATATATATATATATATATATATATATATATATATATATATACATATATATTTGAAAGAAGGAATTATGCCCCTCCCCAATATCCTGTCAAGATATTAGGAGACGCCCTGTTTTCCAGAGCTAAGGCCCAGCAAGCAAGCTGTGCCTCAAGCTTAGCATAACAACAGTCCCTTGCGCTCACACTCTGGATGATCTTAGCCACAGCAAAATCCCAGAATTCTCCCCACACTAAAGTGGGCCCCCACACCCACCCCCACAAGGGGCAGGGCTCCAGCATATGTGTCCTTTCTTGCAAGCATTTTTCCCACTCCGAAATAAATTAAACATCCGTTTGATTCCTAACTCCCCTGTCTCTAGCCTACTCTGTTTGGTTCTGGCCTCCCTAGGTTAGAGACTGGTTCTGATCCAGCTGACAACCCCAACAGTCTCATTGTTTCTATTATAACACGGCTTTACATCCCTTCATTTTGAGTGCCCTGTTCTGGACAAATATTTATTAAGTATCAGTGTGCTAGTGCTGAGGACATATAAAGATAAAATTTCAAAGTTCCAGTCCTCAAGGAGATTTTTTATTCTGTTGGGGTTGGGGGTAGGATGAGATACACCATGTTGCCCAATAATTGAAATAGAAACAGTGCATGTAGAGTTAATGTGAAACAATTTTGTGCTGGGTTTGTGTGTGCAAGAATGTGTGTGTGTGTGTGTGTGTGTGTGTGTGTGTGTGTGTGTGTGTGTGGCAGGCCAGCAGACAGAGAATGCATTGATGAGTGGGGGATCAGGAAAGACTGTGAGTAAGAGATGGAATTTGAGCAGAGCCCTGAAGGAAGTTCTGGATTGTTGATTTCTGAGCCCTTGTTGGTGTTTCTTTCAGTTAAATATTGGAGGAGGCAGAAGATGGGGAGGGAGGAGGAAAACCAATATTATAATGCTGCTATCCTTAAATGATAGTGCTGAGGGCTGTTTCCAAGTAGGCATATTTAGCAATGGCTTGAGCTGTTACTTTCTTCTAACTATAGCAGAAATGGATTGTAGAGATTGTCTAACACATTTCACAGACAAAGAAACTGATGCTCAGAGAGTCAATGATTTACTTGAAGTAGCATAGACAGATCAAAGACTATAACCTTTGTCTCCTGATTTCTGAGGTTCGGAACCCACTATACAACAAAACAAATGTTACTTGATTGTCTCATGGGCCATACAAAAGACAGTCTTAGGTTTCTTGCCAATATTCTCTTTTAAAATTATTCAATGTCTCTTTTTAATTTCTTTTCAATTAACAAACATCTATAATAATTAATCTGTGATTCCCTCTACCTCTACCACATTGAGCAAATCAAAAAAGAAAAAAGCTCTCCATATATAGCTGCATAGTCTATCAAAACAAATCCTCACATTTAGCCATATCTGAAAATATGTCTATTTCTTCATTTTTAAGTTCATCACCCCTCTAGCAAGAGGTAAGTGGTATGATGTAGAATTATATAATCTCAGAAGTGGAGGTAAAACTTCAAAATTATCTCATCTAACCCTACTCTAAAGCATACAATATCCCTGAAAATTCTCAAAGAACAAAATTCTGCTTGATGAAAACAGTGACTTAGAAACCACAACATGACAAGGCAGCCCTTTCCATAGTTAGAAAGGCTCTTATACTTAGCTGAAATCTGTTTCCCTCTAGCTGCCATCCAGTTATCTTGACTTGGTCCTGTAGAGCAACACCAGGCATGTATAAGTCATTTTAAGATAATAATGGTAGCTGGCATTTATATAATGCTTTAAGATTTGTGAAGCACTTTACAAATAGTATCTCGTTTGATCCTTATAATAACCCTGGGAGCTAGGTCATATATTGCTACCACTTTATTTTACAGATGAGGAAATTAAGGCCAAAGAAAGGTAACGTGATTTACTCAAGATCACACAGTTAACAAGTGTCTGAGGTTGGGTTTTAACCTGGTTCTTCCTCATTCTCAATTCAAGGACTCTATCCCCCATACCACCTAATCACAGGATTTAGACCTAGAAGGAAATCTTAGAGATCTTATAGTCAAAAATAAGTTCATTTTATACCTAAAGAAGCTAAGGTTCAGAAAGGGAATATGATTTAACCTAAATGATTACATAGGTAGAAAGGACCAAGCCTAACTTATGACCAAGAAGAAAAAGAGTCTCTCCTTTTTCTCATGTTCTTATTGTTGTTTAGTCATGTGTGACTCAGTGACCCGATTTAGGGTTTTCTTGGCAAAGATACTGGAGTAGTTTGCCATTTCCTTCTCCAGCTCATTTTATAGATAAGGAAACTGAGGCAAATAGGATTAAGTGACTTGCCCAGGGTCACCAAATATCTGAGGCCAGATTTAAATTCAGGAAAATGACTCTTCCTGGTCCAAGCCTGGAGCTATATCCACTAGGCCACCTAGCGTTTTTTCATGAGAACTCCTTAAAAAGCAAACTTGGCCAAATGGAGAAAGAGGTACAAAAGCTCAATGAAGAAAATTATTCCTTCAAAATTAGAGTTGAGCAAGGGGAACTAATGATTACATGAAACATCAGGAAACAATAGAAGAAATTGTGAAATACCTCATTGGAAAAACAACTGACCTGGAAAGTAGATGGAGGAGAGATAATTTAAGAATTAATGGACTACTTGAAAGCTATGATCAAAGAAAAAGGGCTATTGTGATGCTGTTGCTATTATGCCCATTTTACATTTGAAGAAAATGAGATAAACAGAGGTTAAGTGACTTGCCCAAGGTCACACAGCTAGTCAATATCCCAGCCTTGATTTGAACTCAGATCTTTTTCATTCTAGGACTAGAGTTGTATCTGCACCACATAGTTGCTTCTCTTGGCTGGAATGTGCTGAATCAGCTCATGGAAGCTCATTGTTAACTTTTCAGAGGGAACATTCACACCTCAGAAATCTGCTAGTGCTACAAAGTAGGGCTTTACTTATTTTGTTGATTTCCGAAAATTAGAGAAATAAATATCAATAAGGCAAAGGAAACTTTAAAGTATGTTGTGTACTACAGTTTTTTAGAGAGCTAGCTGTTAAACATTTACCAGCAACCCTTGTCTGTAGGTAATAAACCAAAATGAGTTGACTTTTTTTTTTAAACCCACCATGAGAATGATTCATTCCTCCTTAGTCCTCCCCTTAGATTTCTTTGTAGTACAGAGTCCACTCTAGGTTCTCAAAGGCTACATATCTATGGAAACCACAGTTTTGTACATCTTACTAAATGGAAAGACCTTGAGTAAAAGGCAAGCAATGGACTGTGTGTCTGTCATCTGAGAACCAGTCAATAGCAGAGAACTTCATCACCAGATAGCTTTCTCTTTTAAAAAAAATCATAGCAACTCAAGAGTATCAACTAAGGCAGAGATATTCCATACTTGACCTCCAGTGCTGCAGAATCAAATCAAAATGTAATTGGGAAATATTTAACAAAATCAATAAAAATATATTAGGACACAGAAAATGCTAATATGAGGTTTTCTAACACACTATGTGACAAATGGGGATCCTCATGTTCAGTTGAGTGTTCCTATTTCTATTTGGGTTTAATATCACTCTACTAAAGTCTAGAAAAAACACTCACAGGGAGGAAATAAAAGATAAATAATTGACAATTAAAGTAAATGAATGAATGAATGAATGAAACTCATTTATTGAGCATTTACCATGTGCAAGGTACTCTGCTCTTCATTGGAATTATAAAAACAAGCAAGCAAGGTAGTCCCATGTCCTCAAGGAGTTTGCATTCCAATAAAAGGAAGATTCTAATTCAAGCACTGCATCCAAGCTCTAAAAGTAGTGTTTTCAACCATATCAAGTAAATGGATTCTTCATACATATAAATGGTGTTTATTTTTGTGGGTGTCCCTCTAGATCCTCACCCCCCACCCCTCCACCTTCAGGTAACAGTTTTGGTGTCTCTAAACCTAAGAAAAATTCAAGGTTGAAGAAAAAGGTAAACGTTTGTGAGAGGACTCAAAATGATCCCACAGAAGCATAAGTTGAAGGAACTTAAGTTGTTTATCCCAAAGGATTCAGGGAAGCACATTTCGACAATCCAGCTAGCTGCTGTTGTGGGGGTGAAAGACCAACACAAGCCCAACAACAAGAATGCTGCCAAAGCCCAGGTTCTTTTGATCTGCTTTACTAAGGAAGGCAACGTTAAGGGGTTAACAAGCTTATTTTAATGCAGCATACAAATATCACTCACTTAGTTCAGGGGAAAAAGCCAGTACCCTGAACTTCAGATATACAAATACAAACAAATTACAAGCAGACCAAATACAAGTCATAGTTACCAAGAAAACCAAGTCCAGACATCTGGGCAAGCTGGAGGGCTCTTAAGTACAGCTGCCCGGAGTCTCCACATCAGTGTGCCACCAAGAGTGAGAGCCCCCAGCAAATGGCTCTGTCCTCCCTTTTTTATACAGTTTTAGACATCATCAAACATCATCTGAGCAACCAGAACTTAGGATCCTATGATTGGCTCTGGAGTTACTACCTCCCCTTAGGACCCTGGGAGCTTCACACCCACATAGGCTTAGCACCTAGTGATTAGGGGTTTGGAGCAAACTTAGGAGCGAAGATCTAATCAGGCCTCCCTTAGTTAGCCCCACCTGGGGCCCCACCTTAGTTACCAATTCACACCTGCATGGGTTTAGCACCTAATAGGGGTTTGAGCCTGGGGCTTAGCACCTAGTAAGAAATGAAATGAAATACACTGAATTAATGAAAGGAAACAAAAACCAAACTCTTCAAGGATCCCCAACACACTCCACCCCTTTCCAGGTTCCATGGCATAATTTAAATTAAATGGCCATGGATCCTGAAATAAATAGAAGCATTATTCATTTTGTGTTGGCAAACAAAATGGGCTCTTAGCACTCAATTCAATCAAGTGCCCTTGAAGAGTTTGGCCTTTGTTTCCTTGATTAGATTGGGAGTCCTTGGTGACCTCCTTGCCATAGTTTACGTATGGGTTTGAGTGACAGGTTTGGGACATCAGAGGCTTTTAGACCATGTGGGTTTAAGCCACCTCTTTGTGACAATTTTAGTTCATGTGGGTGAAAAAGATATAAAACCAGGGGTTGTTTTTTTTTTTTTTTCAGAGCTCTTACCCACAGCTGTGGTGGTGCACATGACTCTGGGCAAGCCCTTGTTATGAGCTCCCGGGCTGAACTTAGATGTTGGTAACTATGAATTGTATTTGGTCTGTCTGTCTATGTTTGTAATTTGTTTGTATTTTGCTCTGAAGTTAAGGGTGCTGGCTTTTTCCCCTGAACTAAGTGAATGATATTTGTATGCTGAATTAAAGTAAGCTTGTTAACCCCTTAACGTTTGTATTAGGAGGGCAGAGTTTATAATCTCAAAGAGGATCATAAACATGTCTGAAACGTTCGGAACCGCCGGATATAAGAAACTCTCAAAGTAGAAGGCAGAAGAATCAAAACATTTATTTAGGCTCCACAGTAACCAACCCATGAACCAGCAACCCCATTTTGATATATTGATCAAAAGCTTCCAGGCCCAATAAGTACGCCTTGAAAGAGTAACCAGGAGGCTACAGAGAAGCATGATTGCGTAAAGCAAAATCATGTTTCCCCCTCTATGGTAATAAGATTACCCACTGGCCTGAAGTCTTTGTTCAGCTTTCTCCCGTAGGTCAGCTCTGCTACTGGCAGCTCCTGCTTCTGCTGTGTCTGTGGCTGAAACTGCAGCTGTAACTGTCGCTGTAACTGTCGCTGTAACTGTCGCTGTAACTGTCGCTGTAACTGTCGCTGGCTCCAACCGGAAAAGGAAAAGAGGATCTTCAAGCTGTCCTCTCCCCTCTTATAGAGTTTTTTGACATCATCAAGCACTGCCTGAACGACCAGGGCCGATTGGTTCTTGACTTGGCCCCTCCCCCTAGCGTAGCCGTTAACACCTCCCCTCAGCCAGCCCCATGACTCCTCACACAGGAAGTTGTCTGCTTCCTGGAATGCTCTTTGGGCTTCCTGCCCCGGAAGAGCAAGCCACAGTGTCCAGAGGCTCAATGAGGTAAGCTGAGTCATTCAAAGAAAACAAAGGCCATTCTGGCTACAACGTTGCAAATCAAAAGAACCAGGGCTTTGGCAACGGGCTGGTAGCGTGCTTGTTGTCAGGCTTGTGTTGGTCTTTCACCACCACAACAGCTGCTAGCTGGATTGTTGAAATAGCACATGATCCCTGTCTCCAAATTCTTCAGTCTGAAGGACAGTCATGGAGAAGGAGCAATAGCAAAGCCGTAGCTAAGAATCCTTATGTTTGGGGCAAATTCATTTTAATGAGGCTGTGAAGGGATGTGTAGGTATCAGTGAGGGAAAGTGATAATAGATAGTACAGTCTAACTGTGGGTACAGTAACACAAGCAAGGGTCATGGACTAAGTGAACTGAAAACTTTTTTCTCCTTCTTAGAGCTTATAATTTTTATATAGAATAATATATATCTGATATATAACACATATGGTATATATCTGTATGTGTTTTTATATATATGTATATATAAATATATATTTTTAATGTTGAATAGTTGAGGGCACTATCACAAAACCTGATGTTAATAACTCCCATTTTCTATTTTACACTTACAAAATGCTTTCTTCACAACAACCTTATAAAGTACATGGAGTGTGATTATTATTATTATCCCATTTTACAGGAGAGATAACTGAGACTCAAAGAGTTTAAATGGTTTTATATGGAGTCACATGGCTCTACAGGTAGTAGTTGCAACATTCTAATCCATATAACCTGTGACTCCAAATCCAGCATTATTTACATTTCACCAAACTGATTCTTGCCAGTACTTGTTTTCCTGTGATAGATAATCTTCAAAATAAACAAGGTGTTTCCTTTTGTTTTGTTGGTTTGGGGGTTGTTGCTTTTTTGGTACGGATTTTAATTTCTCTAATATATTTTACTTACAAATTAATGCTGTCTTAAGATTATTGAAATATAATTCCCATGTATAAATTAGAAAACATCTGGATCTTCACTTTGGTTATTTCCTAAGTAAATTAAATCATCAAAAAGCCTATTTTATGCTTTGGCCCTTCTGAATTTAAACAGTGTTTTGTTTTTCCTAGCAAAGTCCTCCTTTGAAATTCTAATATCTTTGACAGGTCATTCACTGGAGACATTTCATAGTCCTGTGGTGCCCTATCATTTTTAACTGTACTTGAGAATGACCTGGAGCTATTGTTCAGTTCTTGATACCTGTCAGTTTGATGTTATGGTCTGAAATTTAAAATAAATAAATAAAAACTGTGCGCCTTCACAATTTATTGCTATCCTAAGAACTGACACACAAACATAACAAGTTAAAATGTCTAAGAGGTCATTGCTGATTACTATTACTCTGTACCCTTCAAGTCAATTACCTTATTGGTGGCTCTCCATTGCTTACCTAATAAAAGGCAAGCACCTTCCTTATTCTGGCATTGAAGACTTCACAGGCTCCGCCTGTAGTTCACCTCATCCATGCCCCTCTGTTGTCATGTCCACCTTGCATCTAAAGTCAAGAAAGCCAGGCAAGAGTCACAACAGGCAGGTTGAGGGTGCACAAAGCTGTCTAGGACAAGCAGAAATGCATTTGCATGGCCAAAACCAGGCTTTCCTCAATGGCAGATTCCATTGGAAGCAGAAACTCTTCTGATACTGATGATCTGAGTTGCCAATTGCTCAGTCTAAACAAAAGAGCAAGAAGTCCATGTAGTCCTCTAATGGGAATGTTCAGACAGGACCATGGTCAGAGGAATTGAACCTCTCCACAAATGGGCCACCTAACTATAACTCTGGGGAGAATAACTAGTAATTCTGGTGCCTATGGAAAGACAAATGAATATATGTAAGATAAATACAGGTAGTTACCATTCCCCAAATCAGCTAATCACTTCTCATATGGAAAGCAAGAAACTTCATTTTCATCACAGAAGCTCTGTACTTCAGGCTTCCAAGATAGCAATCTGAAAATCTCTGTCTCAAGAGATTAGGGAGATGGCAGCTAGGTGCGCAGTGAGTAGAACACTGGCCCTGGAGTCAGGAGGACCTGGGTTCAAATTCAGCCTCAGACACTTGACATGCATACATACTAGCTGTGTGACCTTGGGCAAATCACTTAGCCCCAATTGCCTTGTCCTCCCCCCTCCAAAAAAAAACCCAAAACATCAAAGAAATAAGCAAAAAAAAAAGAGATTAAGGAGGATAAAAGGAGCTCCAGACCAATAAATTTGTAAATAGGTCTGGTCACTTTCCTACTTCTCTTCTATTTTCCACATTGGAATTTGCCAGGCCCCTCCACTCCCTATGGAGATGGATACATTATGGAAACATCTGCAACATATTTATATGTTGAAATAATACAAGAAAGATACCCAATATGTTGCATGGAATCCCATGGAATTAGTTATGGTGAGTCCTGGGCAAGAATGGCACAAAATGGGTTACAATATGCATCATTGGAGGGCATACAAGCATTAATGGGATCAGGGATTTCACTTTTATCTCACAGTCACTATTTATTAGAGTAAATATGGATATAAGACAAGGTCAGACATCCTCATTTGTGATAGATTAGGTATCTACACACACAAATCAAGATGGGGGAAAATGTTTCCTATTTTCTCTATTTTTAATGTTCTTTATTCAATTTATTAGTTCCCTGAAATTCAATGGCAGAAGTTCCTTCAACTCACATAAATGACTTATCACATTTCCATATGTCACTAGGCCTTGAGTGATGTAATTCTCAGAAACTCCAGATAGATAAATGCTTATACTGACAGTAAGTTTCATAGTGTCAGCGGGTCCTAGTATACTAGCCCTACCAATCTCTCCCTTCCCCATCATAAATGGGACATACTGCATAAATACC
Source organism: Trichosurus vulpecula (assembly GCF_011100635.1). NCBI lineage: Eukaryota > Metazoa > Chordata > Mammalia > Diprotodontia > Phalangeridae > Trichosurus > Trichosurus vulpecula. The sequence goes on along the minus strand of NC_050575.1, from coordinate 370,162,248 downwards.
AGGGGATATAACTAAAGACTGACACTGTGGCTGGCAGGCTGAAATGTCTGGATTTTTAATTTTTTTTCTACAATCTCCTGATGGAAAGCTTTCTGAACCCCTTACTCATGCAAAATCTGCACAAACCCAGAGCTTAAATTTAATCAAAGTGGTCGGAGATGCCCCTTTGGGCCACATGCCAGAGAAGCCAGGAAAAATGGCCCCAATCCTGCTTAAGGCTAGAATTTCCTGCCAAATATCTAAGCTGATCTTCCTGTGCTGGGCTTCCTACCCCTGGGAAAAAAAGGATTTTAATGAACATTTGTGGGTCAAATAGATTGAATGAGATAGGTATTTATTTTTTTCCCTCAGTTCTTGCCCAGTTTGTAAGTAGAGAGCATTATTCATGACATTCTCCTTTGGAAGGCAAATGAGAAACACTTATAGATTATATTTTATCATTTTTATTAATGACAATGCCAGGCTAGAAATGTATCAGGTACAAGTCTACTGATGGATTATCTCTATGTTCAGGGGAATCACCCTAATTATAAAAAGCCTCACCCCCACAAACGATAGACACCAGGTGATGTCATTTTTTGCCCTTCCACGTCTGCTTAAAAACTATGTTAAGATCTGAAGGGGTTGGGATCTGTATTCACAGAGGAAGAACCATATTGATGAACTCACAGGTCTCTGTAACTCATCATCATAATATCAGTTCAAATCTTGGGTTGTAAATTTCAGGAGGGCAGAGGTACCTTTTTTTTTTTCCTTATCTCTGTATTCCCACAGCGTCATAGCTAACTCTCCTCTTCCCATTAGCTACTCTGCTAGATTTGAGCTTCAAGAAACAAGATGCCCCAGCCAAGATAAGCTGATCATCCGATACCCTCAGCATCATGTTGTCAATGCACCTTTCAATACTCAACACCTTTCCAATTCCCGTAGCCTCCTCTACTTTATTATTGAAGGGCTGGAGGGTGGAGTACTAAACTCCTTCCAAAGCCTTCTTTTGTAGCGATCTGGAATCTAGATTGTCGAGTTCATTCTCTACTTTTCATCTGTAGCTCTAATTGGTTTGAACTCCACAGAACACGATGTCCCCAGGCCGGGTTCCCTTAGTTCCCCACCACCACTTTTTAGCTTCTTTTGTGTGTTTCTTCCCTCATGTGGTTGTAAGCTCCTTGAGGGCAGTGACTGTCTTTTTTGTATCCCCAGTAGTCAGCACAGAGGCTCTCACATAGTAATGTTTATTCAGTTGAATTTATTGAATTTATCTAAACAGAGATCTGCAATTCAATTCAATCAAAATATAGTAAGTATATATTCTGTTCAAGACTCATTTTCTAAATGCAGGAGATACAAAAATAAAATGATAAAAACATATCCCTACCCTCAAGGAACTTTTATTCTGGAACATGAAAAAAGCATCAGCCATGCCTCATGCTTGGAATGCATTTTTTCTTTAGCTCTGCCTTCTTAAAATCCCTCTCTTCCTCTGAGGGACAGCTTTAGCCCCACCTTCTATTGCCTTTGTTTACTCCACAGCTGTCAGCTTAGCACAGTGCTTGGCATAAAGTAATTGCTTAATAAGTGCTTTCCTTCTTTCTTTTCTCCTTCTTCTTTATGCTTCCCTTACCTAGCTGTTGGTGTTTCTCCTTCATTTTTGAAGAGGACCAGTGACATCAAGGGTGAAGTCTTGACTTGCGAGGCAGAACTGCAGAATTTCTTCAGCCACATGCTCTCTTCCAGTCATCAAAATTTAGTGGCAGGGCAAAAGTCAAGATGACTTGTGCCGGCCCCAGAATGCAGTGAATGACCTTGGCATTTTCAATGTTTGACTAAGCCCTAAGCAATCCTCAGTGACTACTTCAGCCACCTTCATGGCAATTGGAACAAATTGTTCTCATCTGCCCATTTTTCCACTGGGGAAGTCTTCACATGCTTGGGATAGATGTCCTCCTAACTCACCGACAGGTTTGAGGCCTGCCAGTTTCCCTTAACTTCCTTTAGCTCATCTGCAAAGACAGTTTACCAGGGTGCGGCCGCTGCACATGCTACAGCTTGTTGGAGCCACAAGTTAAAGGTGACACCAAAAGTGGATGAGCAGTCCTGCAAAGGGCTTAGCAAGCCCTCACACCTGAAGTGCTAGTCCTCCTGGAACACCTATACAGCCCATAGTAAGACCCATCTTGCTACATTGCATTTAACTCCCGTGCATTTATTTGATTCTTCTTGTCTATATGCGTATTTGTGTGATACTATCTCAACTGATAGAATATAAAGTCCTAAAGAGCAGGTTTTATTTCATTCTTCCTATTTATACCCTTAGCACCTAACTCTGTTTCTGGCACATTGTATGTTCCTAATAAATGGTGGTGCAGAGAATAAAGTGCTGGGCCTGGAGTCAGGAAGAACTGAGTCAAGTGCATCCTCAGAAACTTAGTAGCTATGTGACCCTGGGCAAGTCACTTAACCCTCAGTTTCCTCATCTGTAAAATGGTGATAATAATAGCACCTACCTATTAGGGTTTTTATGGTGATAAAATGAGATAATGTATGTCATATGTTAGTGCTTACTGCATTCTTATTTCCTTCTTTCCTTGATTGAATTTGGTTAGACCACTAATGGCCAGACAGGATCAGGAAAGGCTTCCCATAAAAGGAGGCACCAGAGATGAGCCTTGAAGGAATCTAAAATTCTTACATAATATTTTTGCGCATAATGGATCCTAAATAAATTTTGATTCATTGAACTATATAATTGCAGCCTACATTTATGTAATACTGTTCATAGATGCTTATTCAGTTGATGTTCATAATAACCCTAAGTGAGTTAAGTAAATATCACTAACCCCATTTTATGGATGAAAAAAAGAATTAAGAGTTGCTGAAGAAGACCCTACAAAGCTTGGAGACTTAAAGGCTAAAGGGATAGCAAGAAGGGAAAATTAAAGCCAAGTTATTAGTCTATGATACATAATTCAAAGGTTCTACTCTTTCAATGAATAATAATTATCATTTTCAGAGATATCAAAAATGGTATAAAACACCACAATTTCATACACATCAGCTAAACTCTCTAAACTTGCAGGTGGTATCCACTTAGCCCATCAGATGTCTACTTTGTCTTTCTCCATAGGAGGAAAGGGCAGATCTATTCAATTTGAAACCTGCAAACAGTAGGGGGCCCTTTCTGATATGTTGGCATGGCACTTCTATCTTTCCTGTTAAGCCACTGTGTGGCACAGATGAATCTTGGAATTAGGAAGTCATATTTCAGCCTAAAGGAGATCAGACTGATTCATTAAAGGGGCAACAGAGCCCATCAGTCAAGGCATCTTTTTCAAATTGCTTCCACAGGGATTTCATTTTGAACTTTAACATCATTCATTCAATGCTTAATCCTCTGAGGTAATATAAGGATGGGGTCATAGCTTTGATATCTCCCATTTACCAAGAAAGAAGCTGAACTCTAGGCTGGTGCGATGTAGCATAGCTAAAAGATCACTGATTTTGGAGTCAGAAGGACTAAGCAGTTCTGCAATTTACTAACTGGGTAACCTTGGGACACTTACTATCTCTGTCTGGGCCTTCATTTTTTCATCTATAAAATGAAATGGTTGAACTAAATGTTTTTTAGCATCCCCTCCAGTTCTAAATCCTATGTCACTTTCATATTAAGGGCCATTCTTTAACTTATTCATTGAAACATTTATTGAGTGTTTACTTTGTGCAGGGGACTTTTAGGAGTACAAAGATGAATAGCTATCTCTGGCTAAATAGGGATCGTTGTCTCCTAAGGCAGATAGTGGTATGCGTACCCATAACTCTACAAAGAAATTGAATGTAATAACTAACAGCAGAGAGGTACAACATGTAATTGAGTTATAGAAAAGGGAATGAACTATTCCAGAGAAAGAAAGAAAGAAAGGAAGGAAGGAAGGAAGGAAGGAAGGAAGGAAGGAAGGAAGGAAGGAAGAAAGAAAGAAAGAAAGAAAGAAAGAAAGAAAGAAAGAAAGCAAGGAAGGAAGGAAGGAAGGAAGGAAGAAAGAAAGAGAGAAAGAAAGGAAGGAAGGAAGGAAGAAAGAGAGAAAGAAAGGAAGAAAGAAAGAAAGGAAGGAAGGAAGGAAGGAAGGAAGGAAGGAAGGGAGGGAGGGAGGGAGAGAGAGAGAAAAGAGGGAGGAAGGAAGGAAGGAGGGAAGTAAGGAAGGAAGGAAGGAAGGAAGTAAGGAAGGAAGGAAGGAAGGAAGGAAGGAGGGAAGGAAGAGAAGAGGAGAGGAAAAGAGGAAGGAAGGAAGAAGAAAAGAAAAAAAAAAGAGAAGAAAGAAAGAAGGCTTGCTGGAGGGGACAGAATTCATGCTGTGCCTTAGAGGATTTGAACAAATCGCAGCTAGGTGCAGTGGAGAGAGTGCTGGGCTTGAAAGTTAGAAAGACCTGAATTCAAATTTGGTTTCAGACACTTATTACCTATGTGACCTTGGGCAAGTCACTTAATTTTCCTTAGTTTCCTCATGTGTAAAAGGGAAATAGTAGCACCTACCTCTCAGAGTTGTTGTGAGAAGCAAATGAGATAGCATTTGTAAAGTACTTTGCAAACCTTAAAGCACTGTGTAAATGGTATTATTATTCTATGTCCACATATATTGATTGTATTATGTTACATGTTCACAAAGACAGTAGCAACGACAAGTTTGATTACTGCCCCAAGTTTGCAAAATTCTACAACTAATCAATTGTATCACTGGACTGCAAATGAGCAATTTCATACAATTTCATGAAACCATGCTGGTTTTTTTTGGGGGGGGGCAGGGATGGCAGCTCTATGCGGCGGAAAGATCACTAGAATGTTTCATTTTTGCTTTTTGTATCCCCAGCATTTAGCACCCTGCTTGAAACCTAATAGAACTTAATCATCGCATGTTCATCAATCAACTCAGAGCCAGAATACCTGAGATTAAATACTGGCTCTTTCACTCAGGACAAATCAATCACAAATGCTTTCTTTTCTGCAAAATGAGGAGTTTAAAATAGGAGATAATTTAAGATCCCTTTCAATATTCTATCATTGAACATTTTGTCAAATGGGGTCATATGTAAATGACTGCTAAAGTGTGGATTTGTAGCTACATAACAAGGAGGCAGAAGTCATCTCACTTTCTGAGTCTCAGTTTCCTCACTTTTAAAATGGGCATTAGAATACCTCCCTCGTCTACCTACTTAACTCCATGGACCTACCTGATAGGGTTGCTGCAAGAACGATGCTTTCCAAACTTTAAAACACTATAGAAATAAGAAGTTATTATCAAGACTTCCATTTGTTTCCTCTTTTTATGCAGTGAGACAATGAAAATGTGAATCCATTTGTAAAAGCCTATCAGTACATTTCTCCTAGGTTTACTTTGATATTAATATTTCTAAATGAATTGCTAATTACCTTGCATGATCTAAGGTAAGGATTATTCTAGATATATCTATGGATACACATATTAAGCATATGAGAATGCTTATGAAAATTCAATCCATGTAAATTGGAATATTCACAGTAGAAAAAGACACTAATTTTTTTGGCTACAGGAGCTAGTCCATAATGCATATGCATGTACAAAGATGTCTAAAAGTTTTTTATTCAACCCCACTTTTCAAAGCACTCAACCGTTGCACTCCAAGACATTTACAGCTACTGGCTTCCTAGTTCTACACAGGTATCATATTTGTAACCATTAATATGCAGACAGGAGATGATTAAATACAGCTGTGATAAAATGTGACACCCCATAATAAATGAGAACGAAAAACTGAATTTGTAACCATAAATCATGCATTAAAATTTATGTGACAGACTTACATTGATGAAGACAATGCAAAAATAAAAAAATTATATATCTATATGCCTTTATTAAAATAACATTTCAAATTTATGATTATTTCAATTCTGTCTTTTGGGAAGAAACACCACTGTGTCCTGCTGATCCCATCCCCAAGGTAGATACTTTAAATTTAGTAAAAGAACAATGTTTCCCAACCTTTAGTAAATTTGTGCTCATCTCTGAAACATACTAGGATAACAACACCATGGAGGGAAAGGCCCTCAATGGTCATTTAATACAAAATATATCTGAACAGGAACTGACTCTACACTAACCCTAACAAGTGGGCATTCAGCCTCCCATGGAAGACCTCCAGATGAGGTATTCTAACAATTCTCCTGACAATCTGTTCAAATGGATTGTTAGGTAGCCTTTCCTTTTTTTATGGATAAATTGGTCTTTTTGTAGTTTCTACTCCTTGGTCCCAGGTATGCCCTCAGAAAAAGCAAGTCTAATTTTTCTGTCCCATGTATTACAGTACGTAGAACTCTGGACTTGGAGTCAGGAAGATCTGAGTTCAAATCCAGTCTCATACACTTATTGCACAAATCAGCTAACCCTTGTTTGCTTCAGTTTCCTTATGCCTAAAACAAGGATAATAATAACACTACCTCATGGGGTTCTTGTAAGGAAAAAATAAAATAATATTTGCAAAGTACATTTAAAACTTTAAAATGCTATATAAAAGTTAGCTAAGGTGACAAAAATGCTCATGACAATGACAATGATGAAGACAAAGATGATGATCATGATGATGTAATCCCATCACATACTTGAAGATAGCTAATCTACTATTCCCCTCCTGAGCTTTCTTTTCTCTAGGAAAAAAGAGCAGTACCAGCATCAACAGTGACAGGGACAAAGAACATTAATTGCTTTTCTTCCAGTTTATCTTCATGAGCTCTACTCCCTTTATCAACCTGTTTTCTTCTACTTTACATAAGCTCAGGATGTCATTGTCAGTGTTTAAATGTGTTGCCCCACATGGAATACTATATGCCAGATACAAAGCAACTAGGGCAGAGATCAATAGAATTAAAGGTCTTCAATTCTTAAAAACTCTGTAATAAAGTGACACAAAATACTGTATTTCCTTTTCGTGTGTACTCTATCACAGTCTCTCCTCCTTGACTCTTTTGCCTGGGAATCCCTGAATATGTGAGCCTTAATGCTAAGATTTGGCCATAGAGAGGACTCCTAGTTAGAAAACTTGCATGTTTGACCTATTTGATCATAAATATAGCTTGGATTCAGAAAGATTGGCTTGGATGAAGCTATCTCATAGTTGAAAGATTTGGAGTCAGAAAGAACTGAATTAGAATCCTACCTCTGAAATTTACTACCTGTATAAGCCTAGGGAATCACTTAACCTCTCTGGGCCTCCATTTCTTCATTTATAAAATGAGGGAGCTGGATTTATTGACAACTAAAATCTCTTCAAGCTCTGACTCTGTGATCCTATGATAATGCAATCACCAGGGTTAATCGTGAGACACAGAATTCTAGGATTTAGAAATGAAAATGAGAATTGATCCTATATGAATTAATGAATCCCTGGAAGTATACCCCTCCATTCTTTAAGAATAAAGGACTCAAAACATTTTCCCCACAAAGACATCAGAATTTGCCAGAGAATTTACATGTAAATAAATCAGGGCTGTTGCCATTTCTTCCCCCTTGTTAAAATGATTTAAATAGTTTTAAAATATCAAAGATGAAATGTGTATCAGTCTCATCAATTTTAATGAACTCAAATTCTTAATGAAAGAGATTCAGAAATATCCAGGGCAGGCAAATTAGTGGTGAAACTAGGTAGAATAAAAAACATGTTGTCAGAGAACCTAACTTCTAATTTTAGTTTCATCACTTAATCTATGTGAGCTTGGATAAGTCATACAACCTCACTAGACTACTCATCTGTAAAATGAACAACAGAAAGACTACAATCAGTCAACAAGCATTTATTAAGTGCTTACTATGTGTTTGTCACTATGCTAAACACTAGAGTTACAATGAATTTTTTAAAAGAGTTATAATAAAGGCAAAAATACAGTTCCTGTCTTCAAGGAGTTCACATTCAAATGTGGAAGACAACATACAAATAACATGCAAATGCATGTATACATTCAGTATATATATATATATATGTATATATATATAGCATGTATCTATACATATACTACATACATAAAAGCATATTTTTGTTAATATGTAATATATTTTCTATGTATCTTTATATCGCTATGTAGAAAATAGATGATAGATAAATAGATGAGAGATGATAGACAGACAGACAGATAGATAGGTAGATAGGTAGATAGATAGAAGGATTAGATGGATTGATTGGCTGTTTTCCTTTGTTCTTGAAGAGGAACAAAATGACATCACAATGTCAGTCAAGGTATAGCGTGTCAGACTATGGTTGATCAGACCAATACACACTTGGAGGGCTCTATTACAGGGTGGGCACAAATAGTCCACATGAACATTTGGAGTGAAGATGTCTCTAAATTTATGTATCTCACATTTCTTTTGACATACTGCAATTCTGCTTTACAAATAGCACAGCACTTTCTTTGGTGTGGGCATGCTGGGTGGTCCTCTGCTGCCTCTCCTGTCTCATAATCGATTCCAAAGTTCTTCAGAGGGATCTTAAGAGTGTCCTTATGTTGCTCTTCTGAAATCTGTGTGACAATTTGCCTTGCGTGAGTTCTCCATAAAATGGTCTTTTAGGCAAATGTATGTCTGACATTCTAACACATGACCAGCCCATCAGAGTTACACTCTCTGCAGTAGAGTCTGAATGCTTGGCAGTTCAGGTTGAGAAATGACCTCAGTTTCTGGTAGTGTATCTTGCCAAGTGAGCATCAGAATCTTCTTAAGGGAATTTAAATGGAAATGATTCAGTATCCTGGCATGGCACTGGAATACTATCCAGGTGTCACAGGCACACAACAATGAGGTTAGCACAATGGCTCTATAGTTTGGTAGGCAACCTAATACCTCTCCTCTCCCACGCTTTCCTTCAGAGCCTCCCAAACAATGAGCTAGCTCTGGCAATGCAAGCATCAACATTATTATTTATGTGTCCATCCCTGGAAAGAATACTGCCAGTGTAAGTGAACTTATCCACAGTATTCAAAATCTTTCCAATGGCTCCATGTATTGATGACATAGTGCTGGCTGGTGAAAAACTTCTGTTTCCTTGGTACTGATTATGAGATCAAAATTAGCACAAGCAAAAGAGAATCCATCCATTTTCTGTTGCATCTCAGCCTGTATTGAATATACAGTGTATGTATGCATGTATGTATACATACATATGTGTTTATATGTATGCATGTATATATGTGTATATATGTATATACACACACACACATATATATATACATATATATGTAATGCATCAACTGTGTTTTCATGTTAGTTTTGGCTTGTGGCCTATTTAACTTAAAAGTTTACAACAGTGCAATAGCTCACCTTGATGCCATTTTTATCCTCATTAATGATATCTGAAATGATATCTGAAAACATCATACTAAAAAGCATGGGAGCAAGCATACAGCCCTGGTTCACTACATTGGTGACTGGGAAAGCACAAGAGCATTCTCCATTATCCATAACCTAAGCAAGCACACCATTGTGGAACTGGCCTACAACACTAATGAATTCCTCCAGGCAACCAAATTTTGCCATACTTTGCACAAGGCCTTACAAATGACAGTATCAAAGGCCTTGTCAGATCAACGAAACAGACCTCTGTTATGTTCTTGGCCTTTCTTCTGGCTTTGTCAGGCAGCAAACACCATGTTGACCATTCTTTAGCCCTTTCTGAAGCCACACTGGCTCTCATACAGATAACCACATACCTGTTCCTTCCAAGTAAAGGATCAATCTATTAAGGAGGACTCTGGCAAGAAATCTGCTGGCAATGACTAAGAGAGAAACCCCTTGTGATTGTTACAGAACACACTATTTTGTTTTCCTTTATGGAGATAGGCAATGGAGACATTCTTGAACTCCTAGGAGATGACTTCCTCTTGCCATATAATCTAGAAGATTTACATCAGCTTTTGTATGAGCAGTAGACCCCCTGCTAAATCTCAGCTGGAATAGAATGAGTATCAGGTACTTTTTCACATGAAAGAAACCTAATAAAATTAAAAACCTCTTCTTCAGTTTGAAATTTGGCTGGAGAAGGATTGACTTCAAGCTGAAGTATTTGTTCAATGCTTTAGCATTGGTTAATAATGATCTGTTGAGAACATTATGGAAGTGTTCAGCTCATCTCTCCAGGATCATGTCTTTATCACTAATAAATGTAACTCCATCAGTGCTGAGTAGTTGAGAAGCACCATAGGTTTTTGGCCCACAAAGGGCCTCTTCCTGATAAACCCTGTGGAGTTCTCATTTTTCATTTAGCAGCTTATGAATTTCCCCATGATTTTCATCAAGCCAAACTTAATGTTTGCAAATGTTCTTACCCTGAAGAGTATAATAACTCTCTTAAAGCTTCCCACTCCTTTTCTGCTCCACTGTTGCTAATAGCATGTTGGCTAAGCTTTCCCTCCAAGTTAATAAACTGTTTAATCTCAGGGAAGCACTCTAATATGTTGATATTAAGTCTTCTGGTAGTCATCTTGCTTTGGGGCCAACACTGTTGTTAAATGCCAATGTTTAGTTTGGAGAGGATAAGTCTATGATTGGTCCAGCACTCTACACCACACATCACTTTTATCACTCTCACCTCCTGTCTCTCTCTTCTTTATATTATGACATAGTCTATTAAATGCTTCTATTTGCTTCAAGGGTACATCCATGAAGTTTTATTGCATTTAGGTAAATGAAATCTTTCTTTTTTTTTCCTCATGGCTTTTACCTTTTGTTCTGATTCTTCTTTTACAACATAACTAATGTGCTTGATTATACATGTATAACCTATATCAGATTGCTTGCTGTTGAAGGGGAGCAGGGGGAGGGAGAGAGAAAAATTTGGAACTCAAAATTTTATTAAAAATGAACATTGAAAACTATCTCTATATGTAATTGGAAAACAAGTTCATAAAAGCAGAAAATACTAGAAATGTATAAGTGCTTTGGATCAAATGGTGTTAGAGACAGAAAGAACATGATATTTCTAAGTCAAGGGTTTTTAGCCTCCAGTATGTTAATTTTATAATTATTTTCATAATTATCTTAATATAATTGATTTCCTTTATAATCCTGTGCATTTCATACATTTAAAAACATTACTCTGAGAAGGGATCTTTACACTTCACCACATTGCCAAAGGGAGCCATGACATATACATTAATAAAAAGTTAAGACCTCTAGATGATCTATCTTTATGCCCCCATTTTATAGATGAAATAACTGAGGGACAGAGAGAGGAAATAATTTTCTCAAGGTCACACAGAAATCTAATGACAGAGATGAGATGAATACCAAAGTCTTCTGATTCAAACATCAAAAAGATTAGCTATTGTTTTTAAAGTAGTCAAATGTCATTTAAAGTTAAATCTTCAGACACTTGACACACTTACTAGCTGTATGACCTTAGGCAAGTCATTTAACCCCAATTGCCCTACCTTACTCCCTCAAAAAAATTAAAGTTAAATCTTCTGATTAATAGCTATACAGTGGAAAGATTTAAATTGGTTATTGGAGCTTCATCATATTACTCAAACTATCTGAGCTTCAGGTTCTGTGTTTATAAAACTGAGATAGCTCCTTCTATGACCTACTTCGTGGGCTTGTGGGAAAAGTGCTTTGTAAACCCTTAAAGCATTATAAAGCAAGTCATCAAGTATGTATTTAGCACCTGCTGTATGCCAGGTGGTATGAGTTGTAGTGAATATCACGGAGATCTTCCTTGTTTTGTTTTGAAGTTACGGGGATTATCATACCAGATTTTGCTCTCTAGAAGGAGGAATTATTTTATTTGGTGACTGTTAAATTAGTCCTGAAAGGTACTTCCAATGGATCCAGAAAAATTTTAAGTAATGAAAGTATTTTGGGAATTAGTGCCCTCTCACTTGGCTTTCAAGAGGACTATATGAGCATAAGTGTACAAATTTTGTTCCACTATGGTTTTCTATCAACAAAATATCATAGCTTTATAAGAAAATCTCCTCCAAAGAAGAAATATAAAACAAAACCAAAATAATCAAAACAAAAAGCAAAAAAAATTAATATTTGCTTTCCCTTTTCAGATCCTCATACTGTGTCAGATTGGGTCTAAAAAAAGATCTTGAAGTACCATGCAGAGATTCAGGACTCAGAGGACCTAGAAGTAACTCCTGTCTATGTCATTAACTGCCTGTGTGCTATTGAAAAAGTCACTTTGGGGCAGCTAGGTGGCACAGTGAGTAGAACACCAACCCTGGAGTCAGGAGGACCTTAGTTCAAATCTGGCTTCAGATACTTGACACACTTACTAGCTATGTGACCTTGGGCAAGTCACTTAACCCCAAATGCCCTTCCTTCCCTCCCTCAAAAAAAGTCACTTAAACTGTATATGACTCAGTTTCCTCACTTACAAAATGAAAAGATTGGATTATTTCACTGTTGTTCCTCTAACATCTATAATCCTGCATTAAATTATATATTTTTATTTCCTTCAGTACCAAACACAGTACATTGAATACTGGAAGCATTTACTGGTGATAATATCAATTTTGTGTTTGCTTTGAATGATAAAAACAGTTTTTTTAATCACTTAAGATTTAGAGAAGTAGAAATTTAGAGCAAGAAAGAAGCTTAGACATTGCAAAACTATAGATTCTGAGCTCTAAAGAATATCATAAAGGGGGTGGAGCCAAGATGGCAGCTGGAAAGCTTAAGCTCCCCACCAGGTCCCTCCAAACACCTATAAAAATGGCTCTGAACAAATTCTAGAGCTGCAGAACCCACAGAATAGCAAAGGGAAGCAGGGCTCCAGCCCAGAACAGCCTGGATGGTCGCTGGGAATGGTCTATCATGAGGACCTGGGAGCAGAGCAGAGCCCAGCATGGACCATGCCAGGACCAACCAGACCGGGAGCTGGGCGGAACAGTCACAGCGCCTTGAATCAGTAAGCTGTGGCAGTTGCCAGACTTCTCAAACCACAAACACCAAAAACACCAGAGAAGGTTAGGGGGAAAAGCTATGGGGACAGAGTGAAAGGAGTTTGCAGTTCAGCCACCGCTCCGGGGACAGTGGAGGTGGTGCAGCTCTGAAGCCACTTGTAGAGCTACAGCTGCAGTTACTTCTGGCCCCAGGCCCACATGGTGCAAGGAATTAAGAGGCAGATCAGAGTAGGAGTGCAAAGCCTGTTTGGATCTGAGTCACAGTCCAGGTTGGCGGTTCTTGAGAGAGGAGGAGCGCTGGTGTGCCACAGCTTGCTGTGTAGCAGTAGCTCTGAAAATAGCAGTGCAGCCCCTGAAGTTGGGCACAAAGTACTCTCTACTCTACAAGCTGTCATACCCTGACAAAAAACTCAAGGATCAAGTAGTTGGCTGGGAACACGACCAGGTAATGAAGAAGGATGCAGACTCAGACTCAGACTCAGACTCAGACTTTGGAATCTTTTTTGGTGACAAAGAAGACCAAAACATACAGCCAGAAGAAGTCAACAAAGTCAAAGAACCTACATCGAAAGCCTCCAAGAAAAATACAAATTGGGCTCAGGCCACAGACGTGCTCAAAAAGGATTTGGAAAAGCAAGTTAGAGAAGTAGAGGAAAAATTGGGAAGAGAAATGAGAATGATGTAAGAAGTCCATGAGAAACAAGTCAATGACTTGCTAAAGGAGACCCAAAAAAATACTGAAGAAAATAACACCTTAAAAAATAGATTAACTCAAATGGCAAAAGAGTTCCAAAAAGCCAATGAGGAGAAGAATGCCTTGAAAGGCAGAATTAGCCAAATTAGCCAAATTAGCCAAGTGGTCCAAAAGACCACTGAAGAAAATACTACCTTAAAAATTAGATTGGAGCAAGTGGAAGCTAGTGACTTTAGGAGAAATCAAGATACTATAAAACAGAACCAAAGGAATGAAAAAATGGAAGATAAGAAATATATCATTGGAAAACCCACTGACCTGGAAAATAGATCCAGGAGAGATAATTTAAAAATTATTGGACTACCTGAAAGCCATGATCAAAAAAAGAGCCTAGATCTCATCTTTCAAGAAATTATCAAGGAGAACTGCCCTGATATTCTAGAGCCAGAGGGTAAAATATTAATTGAAAGAATCCACCAATTGCCTCCTGAAAAAGATCCCAAAAAGAAAACTCCTAGGAATATTGTTGCCAAATTCCAGAGCTCCCAGATCAAGGAGAAAATACTGCAAGCAGCCAGAAAGAAACAATTTGAGTATAGTGGAAACACAATTAGGATAATACAAGATCTAGCAGCTTCTACATTAAGGGATTGAAGGGCTTGGAATATGATTTTCCAGGGGTCAAAGGAGCTAGAATTAAAACCAAGAATCACCTACCCAGTAAAACTGAGTATAATGCTCCAAGGCAAAATATGGATTTTCAATAAAATAGCAGACTTTCAAGCTTTCTCAGTGAAAAGACCAGAGCTGAACAGAAAATTTGACTTTCAAACACAAGAAGCAAGAGAAGCGTGAAAAGGTAAACAACAAAGAGAAATCAGAGGGAACTTAATAAAGTTGAACTGTTTTGTTCACATTCATACAAGGAAAAATGGTGTGTGTAATTCATGAGACCTCAGTATTAGGGTAGCTGAAGGGAATATACGTGTATATCTATATCTATATCTATATCTATATCTATATCTATATCTATATCTATCTATATATATATATATATATATAGACAGAGGGCACAGGGTGAGTTGAATATGAGGGGATGATATCTAAAAAAATCAAATTACGGGATGAGAGAGGAATATATTGAGAGAGAGAGAGAAAGAGAGAGATAGAACAGGGTAAACTATCTCATATAAACGTGACAAGAAAAAGCAGTTCTGTAGGAAGGCAAGAGGGGGCAGGTGAGGGGGAATGAGTGAATCTTGCTCTCATGGAATTTGACTTGAGGAGGGAATAACACACACTCAATTGGGTATCTTACTCCACAGGAAAGAAGGAGGAAGGGGATAAAAAAGGGGGTATGATAGAAGGGAGGGCAGATAGGGGGAGGAGGTAATCAAAAACAAACACTTTCAAAAAGGGACAGGGTCAAGGGAGAAAACTGAATAAAGGAGGACTGGATAGAAGGGAGCAAAATATAGTTAGTTTTTCACAACATGAGTATTGTGGAAGGGTTTTACATCATGATACATGTGTGACTTATGTTGAATTGCTAGCCTTCTTAGGGAGGGTGTGTGGGGAGGGAAGAGGGGACAGAATTTGGAACTCAAAGTTTTAAAAGCAAATATTAAAAAAAAGTTGTTTTTGCATGCAACTGGGAAATAAGATATGTAGGCAATGGGGAATAGAAATCTATTTTACCCTACAAGAAAGGGAAAAGGGGATGGGGGTAAGTGGGGTGATGGAAGGGAGGGCCGACTGGGGAATGGGGCAATCAGAATATATGGGGGGAGGGTAGAAATGGGGAGAAAAATTTGTAATTCAAAATCTTGTGGAAATCAATGCTGAAAACTAAAAGTATTAGATAAATAATAATTTTTTTAAAAAAAAGAACATCATAACCATCAAATCCAACATGAAAGGTGGATAAGATTCCACTACAAGATACCCAACATGGGATCATCTGCCTTTTACTTGAAGACTTCTAGTGGGAATAAATGTTAGATTTCCTGAAGTGCCTTTGACTGTTTTGAAAGTTTTTCATTACATTGAACCTAAATCTACATCTTCACAATGGTTCCTAATTTAGTCTTTTAATAAGTCTAATTTCTTTCCCAAATGCTTATGAAAGCCCATCTGGGGCTCCTTCTCCTACTACCCTCATATTGGTAGTCTGGATCTACAGTGTAAGACTTCTACACCTGATTTCAGGGTTCTAGGAATACTCAACCCTGAGTGATTAGCATTTCTTCTAGTACTATTCTGTATGAGCCCCTACCAGTATGCTTACCATTAACAGACAGCAACTGGCTTTTAGAAATTGTATTTACTAACATGGAACAGTGAGAACAGTTAGTACACCAAATTCTCCCAATGTCCTGGGGCACACTCTCCCTTGAATACACACATGCCTATGAGAAAAGTAAGCTCAAATTTAGAAGTACAATGGCACTGAGCTATATGTGTAGAGAATACATGTGGCAAAGTGGAACTCAGAAGTCCTGGTTATTAGATGCCTTTTCTTAAGTTGGTAGATGGAATTCTTCTCTGATGCAATGTGTCATATTCCTTTAAGCTGTTTCTTATTATGTGTGGTTATTTTTCTATATCTGACTGTGTCTATGTTTGTCCTGTGTGGTTCTATCTCTGATCTCAGTTTTATGCAGTGTTTCTTACACTTCAGTATTTCTAATAATATAGTCAATTGAGTGGGGAGGAGAAAAAGAAACTCCACT
The DNA here is from genome assembly GCF_011100635.1 of Trichosurus vulpecula. Taxonomy (NCBI): domain Eukaryota; kingdom Metazoa; phylum Chordata; class Mammalia; order Diprotodontia; family Phalangeridae; genus Trichosurus; species Trichosurus vulpecula. The sequence continues at coordinate 370,145,903 of NC_050575.1, read as the reverse complement.
ACCCCCACTTTTACCATTCCCCAAAAAAGCAATTCCTTCTCAGTGGCTTGCCTAAAACTGGAATCCTTGAAAAGGGAGTTCTTTCATCACTAGAATGATTCATTATTTGTATTCACCTTTGCAGTGATTATTATTTTTGTACATAGGCTAAGAAATATAACATGGTCTTATTGAATTACAGGATATTTCCTATGTGGTATCATTTGTCAAATCATGCAGTGGCCAAAATCCTATAATTTTGCTCAAATTCATTAAGGACTTAATCACATCTCATTTGCATTTTAGATGGTCAATCAAGATGCCTGATTCTTTTGGCTGGTTTCATTGGCTGGATTATATTTAAAATAGCTACCAAGTTCCCCCTGATTCTTATCTTCTCCAAAATAAACATTCCCAGTTCCTGACTCCAATGGCCTCAATTGTTCTGCATATGGCAAATTAGTCTTGCTAAAAAGAATTTCAGGATCTCACAGATACCTAAAATAATAAACTAAGATAACAACAAAATAGATCAGTTGGGTGGATGTAAAATATTTCAAGATTTATTTGAAATGCTGTATACAAATGATTTTGATTTCTCTTTTTAAATAGTACTTTATTTTATCAAATTACATATAAATATGGTTTTCTACATTCATTTTTAATAAAATTTTGAATTCCAAATGTTTTCTCCCTCCCACCCTCCCCTGAACCCTCCTTAAGACAGCAAGCAATCTGATGCAGGTTACATACACACAATGATATTAATCACATTCCCAAATTAGTCATGTCATGAAAGAAGAAACAGAACAAAAGGGGAAAGCCACGAAAAACAAAAAAGCTGAAATACTATGCTTTGATCTGCATTCAGACTCCATAATTCTTTCTCTGTATGTGGGTAGAATTTTCCATTATGAGTCCTTTGGAGTTGTTTTGGATCACTGTATTGCTAAGAAGAGCTAAGTCTATTATAGCTGATCATCACACAATGTTACTGTGTACAATGTTTTCCTGGTTCTGCTCACTTCACTCAGCATTAGTTCATGTAACTCTTTCCATATTTTTCTGAAATCCACTTGCTTACCATTTCTTATACCACAACAGTATTCCATTATATTCATATACAACAACTTGTTCAGCCATTCCCCAATTGATGGGTATCACTTCAATTTCTAATTCTTTGCCACCACAAAAAGTGCTGCCATTAATATTTTTGTACATGTGAGTCCTTTCCCCTTTTATATAATCTCTTTGGTATACAGACCTGGTAGTCATGTTGCTAGATCAAGGGTATGCATCATTTGATTGCCTTTTGGGCATAGTTCCAAGTTGTTCTCAAGGATGGCTGGATTAGTTCATAACTCCACGAAAATGCATTAGTATTCCAACTTTCACACATCCTCTCTAACATTTATGATTTTCTTTGTCTATCATATTTGCAAATGTGATAGGTGTGAGGTGGTACCTCAGGGTTGTTTCAATTTGTATTTCTTTAATCAAGAGTGATTTAGAGCATTTTTTCATATGACTATAGATAGCTTAAATGTCTTTATCTGAAAACTACCTGTCCATATCCTTTGACTATTCATCAATTGTGGAATGAGTTGTATTCTTATAAATTTAGCTCAGTTCTCTATATATTTGAGTAATGAGGCCTTTATCAGAAATACTGGCTATAAAATTATTTTCCAGCTGTCTCTTTCCTTCTAATCTTGGTTGCATTGATTTAGTTTGTGTAAAAACTTTTAAATTTTATATAATCAAAATTATCTATTTTGCATTTCATAATGTTTTCTATCACTTGTGTGGTCATAAATTGTTTCCCTTTTCCATAGATCTGACAGGAAAACTATTCCTTGCTCTCCTAATTTGCTTATACTATCACTCTTTATGTCTAAATCATGTACCCATTTTGACCATATCTTGGTATATAGTATGAGATGTTAGACTATGCTTAGTTTCTGCCATATTATTTTCCAGTTTTCCCAATAGTTTTTTGTCAAATAGTGAGTTCTTATTCCAGAAGCTGGAGTCTTTGGGTTTATCAAACAATAGCTTACTGTAGTCATTGACTACTGTGTCTTGTGTACCTAACCTATTACACTGATCCACCACTCTATTTCTTAGCCAGTACCAAATAGTTTTGATGATTGCTGCTTTATAATACAGTTTTAGATCTGGTATTGCTAAGCCACCCTCATTTACAGTTTTATTTTCATTAACTCCCTTGATATTTTGGATATTATGCTCTTCCAGATGAATTGTTATTATTTTTCTATCTATATAAAATAATTATTTGGTAGTTTGGTAGTTTGATTGGTATGGCACCAAATAAGTACCTTAATTTAGGTAGAATTATCTTTTTCATGATATTAACTTGGCCTACCCATTGATATTTTCCCCAGTGTTTAGATCTGACTCTATTTGTGTGAAAAGTGTTTCTATAATTGTGTTCATATAGTTCCTAGATTTGTCAAATATTTCATTTTGTCTACAGTTATTTTAAATGGAATTTCTCTTTCTATCTCTTGCTGCTGGGCTTTGTTGGTATTAAATAGAAATACCAATGCTTTATGTGGGTTTATTTTATATTCTGTGACTTTGTAAAGTTGTTAATTATTTCAAGTAGTTTTTTAGTTGATTCTCTAGGATTTTCTAAGTATAACATCATATCATCTGCAAAGAGCAATAGTTTTGTTTTTTTATTGCCTATCAATTCCTTTAATTTCTTTGTTTTTTCTCTTATTACTAATGCTAACATTTCTAGTACAGTATTGGATAATTGTGGTGATAATAGCTCTCTTGTTTCACTCCTAATCTTATTGGAAAAGTTTCTAGCTTGTTCCCATTACACATAATGTTTGATGATGGTTTTAGATAGATACTGCTTATCATTTTAAGGAAAACTCTTTTTATTCCTATGCTCTCGAATATAGATTTAGCCTAGCATTACTAGTATAAATCCCGCCTGGTCATAGTGTATTATCCTGGTGGTAAATTGCTGTAATATCTTTGCTAATATTGTATTTAAAATTTTTGTATCAATATTCATCAGGGAAATTAGTGTATAATTTTCTTTCTCTTTTGGTTATTCTTGATTTAGGTATCAGCACCATATTTGTGTTATAAAAAGGAATTTGGTAGGATTCCTTTGCCAGTTTTTCCAAAGAGTTGATACAGTATTGGAATTAACTGCTCTTTAAATGTTTAGTAGACTTCACTTGTAAATCCATCTGGCCCTGGAGATTTTTTCTTAGGAAGTCCATTAATGGTTTGTTCAATTTCTTTTTTTCTAAAATGGAGTTACTTAAGCATTTTATTTCCTCTTCCATTAGTCTTGGCAATTCATGTTTTTGTAAATATTCATCAATTTCATTTAGATTGTCAGATTTATTGGCATACAGTTGGATAAAATAACTCCTAATTATCACTTTAATTTTCTCTTCACTGCTGGTGAATTCACCCTTTTAATTTTTGATATTGATAATGTGGTTTTCTTCCTTTTTTAAGATCAAATTAACCAAAGGTTTATCTATTTTATTGTGCTTATTTTTCATAAAACCATCCTAGTGTTATTTACTAGTTCAATACTTTTATTACTTTCAAATTTATTAATTTTTCCTTTGAATTTTCAGAAGTTCTAATTTGACAATTTATTGGGGATTGTTAATTTATTCTTTTTCTAGCTTTCTTCATTTCATGTTCAATTTATTGATTTGCTTTTTCTCTTTTTTATTCATGTAGTATTTAGAGATATGAAATTTCCTTTAAGAATTGCTTTGGCTGAATCTCATAAGTTTTGGTATGTTTTCTCATTATTGTCATTCTCTTTGAGGAAATTATTGGTTGTTTCTATGATTCATTCTTTAGGATTAGATTATTTAGTTTGCAATTACTTTTTAATCTATCTTTCCATAGCCCTTTATTCCACACAATTTTTATTTCATCAGGACCTGAAAAGAATGCATTTAATATTTCTGCCTTTCTGCACTGAACTGTGAGGCTTTTATGCCAAAGTACATGGTCAATATTTTGTGTAGATGATATGTACTACTGAGAAAAAGGTATATTCCTTTCTATCCCCATTCAGTTTTATCCAGAGATCTATCATATCAATCATTTCTAAAATTGTATTCACCTCCTTAATTTCTTTCTTGTTTATTTTGTGGTTAGACTTATCTAGTCCTGAGAGAGGGATGCTGAGGTCCCTTACTGGTATATTTTTGCTGTCTATTTCTTTCTATAATTCACTTAACTTCTCCTCTAAGAATATGGAAACTATAGCACTTCATGAATATATGTTTAGTATTGATATTACTTCATTGTCTATGGTATCTTTTAGGCAGGATGTAGTTTTCTTCCTTGTCTCGTTTAATTAGATCTATTTTTGCTTTTGTTTTGTCTGAGATAAGGATTGCTACCTTTGCCTTTTTTTTTCAGCTGAAGGATAATATATTCTGTTCCAGCCCTTTACCTTTATTCTGTGTAAACTTTTGTCTCTCTGCCTCAATGTGTTTCTTGTAAACAATATATTGTAGGATTCTGGTTTTTAAATCCACTCTGATATCTACTTCCAATTTATGGGAGAAATCATCCTATTTATATTCACAGTTATGATTACTGTGTTCATTCCATGTTATCTCCCCTCCCCCCCCACCCTGTTTATGCTTTTCTCTCCCTCTCCTTTCACCCTGTCATTCCTCACCAATGTTTTGCTACTGCCTCCTTGGATCTTCCCTCCCTTTCATCACTTTTATTGCCTTTTCTTTTCCCCTTCTCCTCCTACTTTCCTATGGGGTGATTCTTTACCCAACTGAATGTGTATGTTATTCCCTCTTTGATCCAAATCCAAAAAGAGTAATGTTCAAACAATGCTCACACACCCCACCCCCATTACCCTCTACCATAATAGGTCTTTCATGCCTCTTCATGTGATATAGTTTACCCCATTCTGCCTCCCCTTTTCCTCTTCTCCCAGTGCAATTCTTTTTTTGCTCCTTAATAATTTTTTTTATCATTACATCAAAGTCAACTTATACCTTCTGCCTATGTATACTCTTTCTAACTACCCTGATATAGATACAGTTCTCAAGAGTTACACGTATCATCTTCCCATGCAGGGATGTAAATATTTGAACCTTGTTGAATATCATGGTTTTTTTTTTTTTTCCTGTTTACCTTTTGACACTTCCTTTGAGTCTTGTATTTGAAGATCAGATTTTCTGTTTAGCCCTGGTGCTTTCTTCAGGAAAGTTTGAAAGTCCCCTATTTTATTGAATGTCCATTGTTGCTCCTGGAAGATTATGCTCAATTTTGCTGGGAAGTGGATTCTTGATTGTAATCCAAGCTCCTTTGTTTCCAGAATATCATATTTCAAGCCCTTAGATCCTTTAATGTAGAAGCTGCTGAGTGCTGTATAATCTTGACTGTGTCTCCTTGATATCTGAATTGTTTCTTTCTGGCTACTTGCAGTATTTTCTCCTTGACCTGTTCAGGAATTCAGTTACAATATTCCTTGAAGTTTTCATTTTGGGAACTCCTTCAGGAAATGAGCAGTAGATTTCAGGAGGTGATCAGTAGATTCTCTCAATGACTATTTTACCCTCTAGTTCTAGGATATCAGGGCAGTTTCCCTTGATTATTTTTTGAAAGATGCTGTCCAGGCTCTTTTTTTGATTGTGTTATTCAGGGAGTCCAAAAATTCTGAAAATCTCTCTCCTAGATCTATTTTCCAGGTCAGTTGTTTTTCCAATGAGGTATTTAACATTTTCTTCTATTTTTTTCATTCTTTTGATTTTGTTTGACTCATTCTTGATGTCTCATAGAGTCATTGACTTCTATTTGCCCAATTCTAATTTTTAAGGAATTTCTTCAGTTAGCTTTTGTACCTCCTTTTCCATTTGTACAATTCTACTTTTTAAAGAGTTGTTTTCTTCAGTGGATTTTTTTAAGAGCTGTTTTCTTCAGTCAGTTTTTGTGCTGTCTTTTCCAAGTTGTTGACTCTTTTTTCATAGTTCTGTTGCATAATTCTCATTTTCGCCCAATTTTTCTTGTACCTCTTACTTGATCTTTTAAGTCCTTTTTGAGCTCTTCCAAGAAGGCTTTTTTGGGTTTGAGAGCAAATCATATTCCCCTTTGGGGCTTCACATGTAGGCATTTTGACATTTTTATCCTCTTCTGAATTTGTACTTGGATCTTCCCTGTCATCATGGTAGCTTTCTATAGTTAGTGCCCTTTTCATTCTTCACTTATTTTTTAAAGTTGAGCTCTGTTTCTGGGTGTGGGGGGCACTATCCCATGCTTCTTGCACTGGGGGCAAGGGGCTTGGTCACTGGATTTCTGTGCCAGGGCCTCTGGGGTTGGCAGCTTGCTCACTGCGTGAGGGTGACCTAGCCTAGTCATGCCTGTTGTGCTCTGGGTTTTGGGGCTGGCAGTTTGCTTTCTGTATTGGGCCTGAAGGCATCATAGTTGGCCTCTTGTGCCACTATCCTACTGAGACAGGAATGGTGGGCCTCAGGTGCTGATCTGTGCTGTGTCTAAGAGCCTCCTACTGCTTGCCTGGGCACTGTCTGCACTAGGCTTCACTTCCTTTTTTGCCCAAGTGAGACAGACCTTTTCTGAAGTCCTCCTAAGTTATCATGGACTGGAAAATTGTTTCGCTCTGTCTTTTTGTGGATTCTGTTACTCCAGAATTCTTTTAGAAGCTTGATTTAACAGTGTTTCCAAGGGAAACTGGGGAGAGCTCTGGTAACTTCTTGGCTTCTCTATGTTACCTTGGCTCTGTCCTGCCATTTCAATTTTTTTCTGTTTAGTTTTTTTGAAATCATCAAATTGATATATTTTCTTGCTCTCTGCTATCTTCCTTTGGTATGAAATCTTGCCCTTACCC